>NW_026624076.1:0-7052 GCF_030028575.1 Malurus melanocephalus | reverse complement strand
ATTACCACATGGCCTTCCTGGTCAGCGAGGAGGACAGCGGCCAGCACGGGGGTATGGGGACATGTGAGTGAGCACAGAGTGACCCTGGACATGGGACACTCACACCCAGCCCATTCACACCCAGCCTGGTCATTTCCACCCTGGTCACTCCCACCCCACTTGAACCTTTATGGGGCTGGACACTGCACGTCCACTTCCTTCTTCTGTTTCACGGGGACATCTGAGTGAGCACAGAGTGACCCTGGCCATGGGGCACTCACATGCAGCCCACTCACACCCAGCCCACCCACACCCAGCCCGGTCACTCCCACTGTGGTCACTGCCACCATGGTCACTGCCACCCTGGTCACTACCACCCCAGCCACATCTTTACAGTGCTGGACACTGCATGTCCACTTCCTTCTTGTGTTTCACGGGGACATTTGAGTGAGACAGAGTGACACTGATGTGACAGTTCACACTGCACCTGGAATTGGGGCACTCACACCCAGCTCACCCACACCCACCCTGGTCACTCCCACCGTGGTCACTCCCACCGTGGTCACTCCCACCCTGGTCACACCTTTACAGGGGTGGACACTGCATGTCCACTTCTTCTCGTGTTTCATGGGGACATCTGAGTGAGCAGAGTGACACTGATGTGACAGTGCACATTGCACCTGGTCATGGGGCACTCACACCCAGCCCACTCACACCCAGCCCACCCATTCTCACCCCGGTCACTCCCACCGTGGTTACTCCTACCACGGTCACTCCCACTCCAGCCACACCTTTACAGGACTGGACATTGCATGTCCACTTCCTTCTTGTGTTTCATGGGGACATCTGAGTGAGCACAGAGTGACCCTGGACATGGGGCATTCACGCCCAGCCTGGTCACTCCCACCGTGGTCACTCCCACTGCGGTCACTCCCACCCCACTTGCACCCTTATGGGGCCGGAGATTGCACGTCCACTTCCTTCCCATGTTTCACAGGGACATCTGAGTGAGACAGAATGACACTGATGTGACAGTTCACACTGCACCTGGACGTGGGACACTCACACCCAGCCACTCACACCCAGCCCACCCACTCCCACCGTGGTCACTCCCACCCCGGGCACACCTTTACAGGGCTGGACACTGCATGTCCACTTCTTCTCGTGTTTCATGGGGACATCTGCGTGAGCACAGAGTGACCCTGGAATTGGGGCACTCACACCCAGCCCACCCACTCCCACCCTGGTCACTCCCACCACGGTCACTGCCACCCTGGTCACTCCCACCCCACTCAAACCTTTACGGAGCTGGACACTGCACGTCCACTTCCTTCTCGTGTTTCATGGGGACATCTGAGTGAGACAGAATGACACTGATGTGACCGTGCACATTGCACCTGGTCATGGGGCACTCACACTCAGACCACTCACACTCGCTGTGGTCACTCCCAGGTCGGTCACTCCCACCGCGGTCACTCCTACTGTGGTCACTCCCACCCCAGCCACACCTTTACAGGACTTGACATTGCATGTCCGCTTCCTTCTTGTGTTTCATGGGGACATCTGAGTGAGCAGAGAGTGACCCTGGGCCTGGGGCACTCACACCCAGCCTGGTCACTCCCACTGTGGTCACTCCCACCATGGTCACTGCCACCCTGGTCACTCCCGCCCCATTCACACCTTTAAGGGGCTGGACACTGCACGTCCACTTCCTTCTCGTGTTTCACGGGGACATCTGAGTGAGCACAGAGTGACCCTGATGTGACAGTGCACACTGCATCTGGACATGGGGCACTCACACCCAGCCACTCACACCCACTATGGTCACTCCCACTGCGGTCACTCCCACCCCACTCACACGTTTACGGGGCTGGACACTGCAATGTCCACTTCCTTCTCATGTTTCACAGGGATATCTGAGCTGTGCTGGCTGAAAGGTTGGCCCATCCCACCATCCAGCTTCCCACAGCAGCCAAACACCAAGGATTAGGGAGCAGGGATTAGGGATCAAACATATGGCAGCTCCTTCTCTGACAATCTCACTGTTWGCTGTTTATGGGGTTTCAGCAGGGAGATGTGTTCTGTGTCTCCTGTGGGTTTCATTTCAACAGGGCTGCCTAATTTAGTTTTTTTTTTGTACCTCCAGTGTCCTCATCCTCCTCTCTCAAGGAGCTCCAAAATTGTGTGCAGTGAAAAACCACMTCTGATTGTTTTAAACTGTTTTGAAACACGATGATCCCAGTTCTTAAATTAGAAGAGGCATCATAAAGGCCTGTTCCCTGAATAATTCTGAGAATTTTTAAATGGTTTTTGTAAATGAATTTCCACTGGTATTTGCCATTAACCTTTCCCCTACATAATTCTTGGTATTGTATTACCTGTTTAAATTGTGAGCTGATCAGGACTCAGGGGATTCTGTGTTTGCCACATCGAAATTTTAATTTTGTTTTTATTTTTCTAGGGTCTGAAACAGAAGASAATCCTGAATTCATCACTTTTCTTTATCAAATAACTAAAGGAGTCTCTGCAAGGAGTTATGGGCTAAACGTTGCCAAGCTGGCAGATATTCCTGAAGAAATCTTGAARAAAGCAGCTCACAAATCAAAGGAGCTGGAGAGAATAGTGAATATGAAAAGGTCAGAACAACAGTGATTTTTTAAAAGTTATTTCCTTCTATAATACCTATTTTTGTTCTCACCAGTGATAATGAAAATAATAACAAATTTAAATTGTATATGACTTTCTTGGGAACTTCCATACTAAAATGTTATTCTTCTTCTGATTTAACTTGAAAATAAATATGTATAATATATTTTGATTTCCCTCACAAGGACCCAAAATTTTACTGAAAATTCTGTGGATTGTAATATATTTTTCTAATACCCAATTTTCATCCTGAGGTGTTTGTACCTTATATATTAGACAAGTTAGGGAAATTTATAAAGGGAAGTTTATAAATCCTATAACATCACGTGCACAGTTTAGATATTCATATCCATTTTAATTTTTTTTTCTGTTGCTTTTATTTTCTGTGGCAGTCCTATGAGCAAAATTCACGTAGTCCCCGTGGAACATAATGAACCAAGATCTGGATTTTCTGATGGCTGTGCCTAATCCTGACAGAATAATTTCATATGAGAACATTTTGACTGCTAATTATTTATAGGTGCAAACAGTTTGAAACTCGACAGTGTTCAGTTCTGAACAATGTTTTTTATCCTCTCTTAATAAAGCAAAATACAAACATTTGAAAGTACATGACAATTTATAGGAAGAATAATGTGGTAGCTTATGGTAATTGGAAATACCAGTSTATAATTAGACTGTAATTAAAAAATAAGTAAATAGTAAAGTAAGTAAAATAACAGAGCTCGAGCAGGATCTTAACTCTGCTGTTACAGGCTGTGTAGGGTTCTAAAATAAAAAATAAAGTTGTTGAGAAAGGTGAGAGTATGTGTTAAAAGGGCAGAGTTACTGGATAACAAAATATGAAAGAATGCCATGCATCCTTTTCATTTATCTTTTTTCTGTGAGAATTCTGCTGGCAGATCACTGGGGCAGGTCCAGGAGAGTTCCAGCACATCTTCCTTGCTGGAAAAGGGAGAATTGACTAATTAATGCATTAACTAATTGCATGGTCAGTAAGATTGGTGTGGAGTGATGGTTTTGGTGCCTGAGAGGGGCTGGGCACAGCTGGAGGTGCCCACTCAGCTCTATTTTGGGTTTCCAGGGAAATTTACATTTATTCTCCATGTGAAAAAGGGTAAAAAAATCTTCAAATAAGAACTTTTCTTGTCCCACCACCCAGTGTGGGATCCTCTGAGCCTTCCTCCCCAAAATGTGAGGTGTCTGCTGGGCTGTCACACTCTCACCTGCTCTCACCATACCCACGGGCCACATGCCTTGTCTTATTTTTTTAAATCACTTCTGTATTATTCAAGAAAATCCACGGGGTAATTTCATCCAGTTTTGACATTACTGTCGTCGGGAATGTGCGTTAACCCGTTTTAAGTGTCTTGTAATTTGTCACAGCTCTTATAAATCAAAAAAATGCTGAGAAGAAAATAGGAAGGGTTTTGTGCACTCTTTTATATTGAAAACGCCTTTTCTTTTTATGATTCTACAAGTACAAATTTCTGGTAGCTGAATGATGAAAATTAGACAGGGGGCTGACTACAAAGCTGTTTATTTCTTTTCACAATTTGTTCTTATCATTTGTTTGTATCACTTTTCAATGCTCCTGGTACTCTAAGGTAGTTTTAAATCAATTTGTTGCTGACCTAGAGCAGGAACACGTATCTTAGAAAATATTAACTGGTTGTTTGAAGATCATGTAACATTTTGAGCTGTGCTATTTTGGACTGTGTATAAAATATTGCAGATGACTGCAGGACTTTCAGGGTTTGATGTGCTTCACTTAAAAATGTGTCTGTATTTTGAATAGGGTTTTTTTTTTTTTTCCTCTCACAGGAAAAAAATGAAGTCCTTTGCTGAAGCGTGGAAGATAACTGATTCTCAGGAACTACAGAAATGGAAMAACTCATGTGAACCTGAAGATGAAGAAAAGGACAATTTTTAATGCTCAGATCATGGTTAAAGATGGAAGATGCTGGAGAATAATGGATTTTATCAGGGTGTAGCTCCAGTTGACTTTTTTTGCTTTCTGAGAGATCACAGATGCTGCATCATGTGTAAAATTCTCTCTCCACTTCCCTTCCTTTGCACCCTTTTCCTTAATTCAAAAACGTGTATGGGGATTTGATCTAATTTGTTTAAAAACCATGAAAAATTTCTTGATAAATTATTAGGTAACTATTTTATAAATAAAATAATGTGTTTCACTTTTGTTGTACTTCAGTTTGTGCAGATATATTTGTCTGTATTGGGAAAACTTGTAGAGTCTCTGTCCAGCCTGCAATTGCTAAGAATGGATAAAAAGAGACATTTTTCCTTGTTCTAGTATTAATGCATTAAAAATTCACTCTTTTTTTTTAGAGCACCCTTTCTTCCTGAACTTTTTTCCTGYCTGGCACAGGCTGCAGAAAGACTTAATGCCAAAAATGATGTTGGAGTATTGTAGGGAGAGTGAAAGGGGCGATTCAGAGTSTGCAGCTGGCATCCCCAGTGCTCTGTCAAATTCAAAGTGATGCTGAAAAATTCAGAGCAGCTTCTTAATTTTTTAATTTCCAGTTACCAAGGCCAAATTTCAAAGGGGAGTATGATATCCAAATTGGTTTTCCCTACAAATAACCAGACTAAACCCTAACCCTAAKCCTAAAAAAGTTCTGCTCTTCCTTCTTTTGTGAATTGTTCTTTTATTGTCTTCTCAGTTTCAGCACACTAATCTTAAAAAGAATTTGAAAAGGAATTTGAAAAAGAATTTGAAAAAGAATCTGAAATCCCACCTTTGGCACTGGGATCATCTTGGAGATTTGTCCTATTTTTAAATCAAAATAATTAAGTTTTCTCTGTGCCGAGTCAATAGGTTTGGTCCTGTGGGGTTGAAGAGGAGTGGCCTGGCCATGGTTGGGAATCCATCCTAGTCTTGGGATGCCTCAAAAAAGGGATTTAAATCTCATTTTTCAAATATTAATATTTTTGGAGACCTGCACATGGTTAAAATTCAGTGTTGATGTGAACAGCACAGTGTGCTTGAAAGAATTCCTGGCTTTCACCCGTGTTTCAAAGGTAATATTTACCACTTTATTCAGCTTTGTCCCTGCTCTCAGCAGRAAAAATTCAACATTTTTGTGCTTCTTCTCCTGGAGGTGTTGCCTTCAGRACTCACAGGTGAGCAGCAGGAGCTGGCAGAGAGGGAGGGAGAGGGCTGGGGGCATCACTGCTGCTCCTGCTTGCTGATATTTGCTAGAATATTGATAGATATTTTAGATATTTGTAGGATTTGCTAAGTAAAATACATCACCAGGCAGCATCTTGCACTGCAGAAATTCCCCAGGGGATTTTAATTWGCGTTTTGTAGTTTTGCAGAGGTATTTTCTTTACAGGAAAGAGATGAATTTGYTAACACAGATTTACAAGGTGTGTAAATCACCTCAGGGATCGCTGAAATGTCAGCTTGGCCAGGTTTAACAACAAGAGTGTTCCCTGCAATGAAATTGGTGCTTTTTATTGATACCTGTCTGAAAGGAAATTATCCAAACATTTCTACTGTATGTAAAAGTAGTTCTRATCTAATTACATTATTTTAGTAGAACAATCACAATAGTTCTGATATAATTTAGTGGTTTATGGGGAAATCAAGGTTTGCTGGACTGCTTTGCACTGGGAGAAGTGGGATTTCTTTAAATGCTTTATAGATTTTCCCCCTGCCTAAACCTAGGGTTGAGTATAAAGGAAAGGATATTTTCTTAACTTGTTAAAAATAATTAGCAATTTCTGAAACGCTCACTCTGATTTGTGAGGTGCAAGTCCTTGCAGGTCAGGCTTTTTTTTTTTGTGGGGTATTTGTTTGAAACTGGACTTGTGTAGCCATAAATGAGCTGTAGAGAGGGACTTCAGACATTCAAATATTTATGTTCTTTTGCACTTGCGAGGAATCTGTAATTTTTTTTGACTGCCATTCTTCCAGATGTGTGAAAGTGGTTTTTTAGGTGTTATAAAATAAGATCATTTTTATTTAAAACACCAGGTAGCTGCCCCTGGTAACAAMAATGAAAAATACTTCTGCTGGGAATGAAATTTTTAGCCTTTTATTTTTATTTTTCAAGCAGTCAGTTTCTATGACTTTGCAATATGCTTTGGGAAAATTATGAATCTTGGGAAAGAAGTGATTGGAAAAACACAGCACACAGCAAATTTCAAATGCATGATCAGCAATAAGGAAGCAGAAATTAACGCTGGGTTTTTGTTTTTTTTTTTAAATCATAATAACCCCAATATCGAGGGTGAATTAAAACTCAAGAGCGTGCCGTGAAGATTACCAGATATAATTATCTCACTCTTATGTAACTCYAAATAAAAGTTGCAGTGGAGTTCTGAGCTTTTCCCTCTGCCCACATACCCAAATATTCCTCTGTGCGTTCTGCTGAGGCTTTGGGAGCGGAGTGCGGGGG
>NW_026624075.1:183547-186961 GCF_030028575.1 Malurus melanocephalus | reverse complement strand
CCCAGCCTGGCCGGGTGCCCGCGGGGATCTGTTTGTGTGAGCGCTGGAGCAGCTCTGTCCCTGAGCAATCCCACAGCTCCTCGTGTCCCTTTAAAACTCCACTTGGCAGCAGAGCCGTGGGCTGAACTGGCCCTTCCTCCTTGGCCTCCTGCTCCTGGAGCTTTGTCCCAAACTTCCCCCAGAAGTTCTTGAACTTTGTTGTTTGRGAGCCRRACGGGRCYGAGGSAAAACCCAGGAAAACAAAGCRATCCCAAACTTTGTTACACAGCTCTCCAGTGCCCTAAAAGAGCAGCCCTTTCCTTTCTCTTCCCCCTTATCCCAGCTGCAGGAACAGAAACCCCGATCCCTCCCAGCTCTGACTGCACCCTGAATGAGCCCCGCTGGGAAAACCAGTGTGGGGGTGGRGTTTGCTGGACCGGTTTCTAAATTCCTACCAGTCCAGAATTTGGGCAGAACTGCCAAACACCCCCAGGAGCTGCGGCAGGGTGGGTGGGTRGGAGAGGAGCAGGTGTGGGCAGATATCAGCACGCAGCAGGACGGGGCAGTGCTCGGCCCTTGAGAATGAGCAGGGATATCTCAGTGCCCTCCCCCTGTCCTCARGGGCAGCTCCTCATCTTGGCCAGAGCTGAAAGTGGAACCCGTGATGGAACCAAGAGGTTTTTTGAGCCTCCCCTGGGTTTTTAGGGCCAGCAGTTTGCTGTTCAGAGCAGCACTGGTGATGAAGTTGATGTGACACCGGGACTGTGGCTTTGCCAGCTGGGGTGCTGTGGGTCAGACATTGGGGTGGAATCATCCTTTCCTCCTCTCCCTGTGTCATGGGACTCTGCCACCCTGCTGGCCTTTCCCAAAGACCTGGAGGTCTGCTGGGAATTTGGGCAGGTTCCAGTAGCTCACCCTACAGCAGGTTCCATGAGCCCACCCCACAGCAGGTTCCACGTACCCACCCCACAGCAGGTTCCTTGTGTCCACCCTACAGCAGGTTGCACGAGCCCATCCCACAGCAGATTCCATGAATTCACCCCACAGCAGAATCCATGAGTTCACCCCACACTGTAAACATGAGCTTTTAGCACTCAGACTCCTGGCAATCCTATTTCTGGTAAAAACCGGGAGGCTTTCCCTTAAAACAGATGGAAACAGAAGGATTTTTAGCAATTCCCCAAAACGATTTATACATCAGGCAAATCAGCACGGCCCAGCTGAGTTAAAAGTGCTCCTGCAGGTACCAACACGACAACCCAAAGCAGAGCAGGAGCCTTTGTCTGGCACCCTTTGCACAGGATAACACTGCATGGAGAGCTCATTGAAGCCATAATTCCTTGTGATTSCACAGCCTTGTCATCCCAACACCCTGGAATGCTTTCTGAAGAGACTTGGTGTCGTTATCCCAGCTCTGAGAGCCGAGGCACAGACAAGGATTTGCCTAAAATTTGCCCAGGGGGTCAATGGCACTTGGGAATAAGTCCTGGGTGCCAAATCCCAGCCCAGGGTTACAACACGAGGCCGGAGCTTCATGTAAAGAAAAGCAGAGCAGACAAGGAGCCTCATAGGCAAATCAGTTTTCAAAGMACTCAGGAACTTTGTTTAGGAGTGAATCGCAATAAGCCACGTTCCCACTTGGCTGGATCTCCAAGGAAATGCTAAGGAGCYGTGTTTGCATAGAAAGGAATATTTATGAACTCCCTGGGCCCTGAAACCCAGCTTGAGCCTGGATGAGGGATAGCTGGCAGRTTTAAACTTTATTCTGTTTGAGATGTAGCCTGAAAGCTGTCCTTGGGAAGGAGAGAGGGATGTCCTTTTGCAGCCCTTGTGGCCTGRARTGATGCATGRACCTCAAAGCCCTCTCTGGAACAGYTAAATKCAGGATCCAGGCAATGTGGGCAYGSTCAGGACAAGCAGCTGTTTCCAGGGATTTGCCAGGAAGGAGCAGAAAGCTTGCCAACCCCTTTGCCACCTCATCCCTGAAGTGTCCCCGTGGCCAGGCAAGGCTGGGCTGGAACTGCTGACTTGAGAAAAGGCAGCAGGAAACTGCTCCTGGGTCAAACTCCAGCTCTCACGGCGAGCTTTGCCCTTCTGAAATGCATCATCTCTTTCAGATGCTGACACAGGCTCRGGGCACTTGAGGTTGGTGAATCTTCCCACTGGAGAAGCAACTTCTTCCTTTTTTTGCTGTTTTTATCTGAAATGATTCTTTGAGTTTTGCTTCCCATCCCRTAACAAAGKGAACTYRGTGCCCTCGAAATGCTGATAACTCRGTGAGAGAAGGGATCCCACTCGCTGCCCTCCAAGCAGAAAAAGATTATTTTTGCAACATCAAAACCATTTGGTTGAACTCAAAGGAGTTTTAATTTGTTCTGCCAAACTTGGGAATGTTTCTGCCAACTGTGGGGGGCAGTCCAAGGAAATATTTTGTCATCTTGGAGTGATTTAAATGGGAAGGACTTGTCCCCAGTTTCCTTAAGATCAGCAGGGAGCTCTGCACTTCGCCAGGAACATTGACTTTGTTCTCCACAAAGTTTTCCTGCTCTGAAACTCCCCRAGCCTTGTGCTCCTCGTTTCCTGTCCTGCCTCTTCTTCCCCCCATCCCTTGTGGGGACAGCCTTCTYTCAATTTTTCACTTCAAATATTTTTCTCTGTAGGTTATTTTGTCCCCAAAAAAAGGGGCAGAAAAGGTTTATTATATTTAAAGTCTCTCAATGGTGTCCTTGTCCGGGAGGGAAAATTGGCAAGCTCGGAGCCCTCTMTGACAGAGAGCGAATTCTTTCACTTCCACCTACAGCATATTTGCCATGTCAGGCCAGCTTTTGACATTTGTGCTGCTCTGGGGCAGCCAAGAGGATTCTGGTGGTTTCTGCATTGTTCTGTGACCTCTCCAGCGGGTGCTGAGTGCCAGAGCTGCTGGTTTTCACGGGTGCTGGTGGCTCTGGGGTGTTGTCCCCTTTTGTCTTGGCCTCGTGGGGCTCCAGGGATGAGCTTGGGGTGGATTTTGTGGCTCTGGGTGTGCCCATCTGGGTTTGGGGTGACACCGGTGGAATCTGCTCCCCGTTTCCTCCCRGCCCTCTGGCGTGTGTGGGGTGAGGAGCCTCGGGCAGGAGGGTGCTGGGGAAGGTGCCAAGCAAAGTGGGTGCAGGAATGTGCAGGATCCACCTCCTCCCTGGCTCCGTAACGTACGCGGAATCCTTGGACTTCAGTCGGAGCGGGGAGGGCTGGTGGAGATAGCGGGAGGCTCTCAACTCCTCCAGCAGAGCCCCTGACTGCAAAGGATGGAGGAGAAGTGACCAAATGGGGCTTAAAAGGAGAGGTGTGCCCCCCAAAATCAGTCCCTGTGCTCCTGCACACGCCTGTGCTGGGAGGGGACAGGGAGCTGCTCCTGGAAGGTCTGATTGGGCTCTGATCTGCTCCTGGAGGGTCTGA
>NW_026624075.1:180554-183262 GCF_030028575.1 Malurus melanocephalus | reverse complement strand
CCTGGAAGCTCTGATCCCATGTTCCTTGTCCTCCCTCCTCCTGCAGCCGCCAGGACAGCGTAGTTTCACTTTTAACCACCAGAAGTTGGGTTCAGATGTCACACAGATAAAGGATGCGCCTCTTGACCCTCACTAAATGTGGTTTCTGTGCCTAAATATATCCCTGCATTGTGTCCAGCAGTGAGGGACGGCTCTGTCCCTGGTGCCTGAGTCTCTCAGGAGCTGGAGCCCCTCTCTCCATCCTGGGAAGCAGAAATGTGTCCAGGGGATTTGCTGGGCTCAGAGGAATGGGAGATGGACCCAAGGGCTCTTCAGGAGCTGCTCAGGAGTGTGGAGGTGCAGGGGAGGTCCTGACAGATGAGTGGGGCTGGATGGGAGCTGCTCCATGGGCAGGGAACGGCTGGATGGGAGCTGGTTCCATGGGCAGAAGGTGCTGGAATCCTGGAGGACACTCAGAGATCACTGCCTGTGTCCCTCTCCGTGTGCAGGACGGGGTCTCTGGCACAGAATGGGGTCTGCAGTGTGTGCCCATCCCTGCTCTGGGCAGCTTTGGGGCAGTGAYCCCCTGTGTTTGGTGCTGGGCTCTGCTGGCTGCAGCCAGGCCCGGGATCACCCTCTGTGGGATTTTTGTGGATCCTGACTCCTGCTCCGGCTGTTCCTGGCCTTGGCAGGGTCCTTTGGGTGCCACAGTGATGGGCAGAGCTGGAGAACAGCACCAGAGTCCCCTCTGCCCTTCATTTCCTCCCGAGAGGGGCTGTGCTGGGTGAGGCTGACCCCAAGGAGTCGATGGGAGCGCTGGAATCCCGTACCCACTGTGGGTAATGGGGCAGGAATGTTCCTGCATCACTCACACGGAGCCTGGGGGCTGCAGGAAGGTGCTCTCCTGGCTTTGCTCTGTCTCCTCTGCCTCTGAGTCAACACCAGACCTCGGGGCTGTCTGTGCTCTCAGCTCTCGTGCAGGGCTGGAAGGGGAGCCCGTCCCACCCGTGGGTGATGGGGGCTGGAGCAGGGACCGGCTGTGACTCCTCTGTCACATCCCTGGGCAGCTCTGGAGCGTTTCCTGCTGCTCACCCAGCACCCTGTGGTGCCAGGGCAGTCGTGCCATGCTGTGGGGCTGCTGTGGGCTCTGCAGGAGCTGCCAGGAACCCCAATCTCATCCTGGGCTCATGGCACTGAACTCCCTTCAGCGCTGTGCCAGGGCCAAAGGCAGGAAATGTTGTGGGTGGGCGGTTGTCCCAAATGGGGCTCCTGTATGGCCAGGGCGGGGATTTGGGGTCTGCTGGCTGTGTTTGCTCTGCAGGGGGAGGGGAGCAGGAGGGGGGCACCAGGCTGGGGCTCCAGGCTGGCACAGGAAGGGCGGTGCCGGATTTATGGCCAAAATTTCACCTTCACCAGGGGCGGCACAGGGAGCTCGGCGAGCTGGGGACTCTCGGGGAGGGGACAGCCCTGTCCCTGTCCCTGCACTGCTGGCAGGGTGGAGAAGGGCTCTGTTGCTCAATTCCCTGCTCTGTTGAAAGCCGGGCGAGGTGGGGGATGTGCCCCGCGGGTTTGCCCCGAGCTGATGCTGCTTTGTCCCCTYCCAGCCGCGAGTTTGGCCACAGCTGGGAGGATCCAGACCCCCCCCTTTTGGGCGATCCCCTCGGGGAGAAGCCGGGGCTGTGACTAAAAAGCAGCTCTGTAAAATTCACCCGAAGGGGGTGTCGTTCCCCCTTTGCTGCTGTGACRCATCCCGCTCCTTTTCCATGCCTGCTCCAACTTGGAGAGCACCCAGAGATGGAAATTCCTGCTGYCAAACCCCCAGGGATTTGTGCCAACTCCACATTCTGGAGAGGGGGAAGGAGGACCAGGTGTGATGGGTGCCAAGGAGGGAACCCGAGAGCATTTCTGTGCAAGTGGAGCATGTTTTTTTTCTATAAAATTTACGTTTTTTATCTCCTTGGCCCCTCTGTACCAGCATGAGGCTGTGTGGGGGGTATTTTCCACTCTGAGTGACAAAGACAACTCCGAGCTGCCTCAAAAACGGGGCAGAGCCACCAGGGTGGGTGACAGGGTGCGTGGGTGACAGCGGTGGTGGCAGCAGGATGCTGTGGGTGACAGCAGCCACTCACAAACACCCTGAGCCCTSATCTGCAGCTCGGGGAGGAAATGGCTGAGGTGCCTCAGCTCTGCAGCGGTTCCTGGGCCGGCAGGGTGGCTCAGGGGCAGGGGGTACCGGGGCACGGGCATCTCCCTGGGCAGGATGCAGGGGGTGACTGCGGCTCTTGTCCCCACACAGCAACGGCCCTGGCAGCTCTGGGGCACCTCGGTGACCCCAAACTCCTCCAGGGGACACTGCACAAGTGCCAAAGCCACAGGAGGCCCCTGCAGGGACTCGGCAGCCCTGGGTTTGGTGTCCCCAGGGGTCACGGTGGTCACGGTGCCCGTGGGACGCGCCTGGCACCCCGGGTGCCCCGGCAGGAGCTGGCCCCAGCTCTCCCAGCTGCTGGCGGTTGTTTTCAGCCCCCCTGTCCCTTCCAGCCCGCAGGAGGATTTTGTTCRTGGTGTCGCTGCCCTCCGAGTGCCGATGGGCTGAGTAAGAGCSGGGCTCGGGCGCCTCCTGCGCTCTCCATCGGGCTCACCCTGCTCGGGGCCGTCAGCAGCTCCACCCTTGGCGACTGGGCACTGTTTGGCGAAATTATCTTTCGAGATAAGCTTTTTGTTTTCCTTTT
>NW_026624075.1:171543-179549 GCF_030028575.1 Malurus melanocephalus | reverse complement strand
TGTTGACGCTGTGCGATCCCCGGCGTTTGTCGCAGCTTTGATGCAGCACAGGAACCCTGCGCTCCCCCAGCAGCCCTCGCTGAGGAAGTGCCTGCGTTTTTCGCGCAGAGGAAATGGTTATAAACAGGATGTTTGCTGCAGCCCCACTCCAGGCTGCTCCCTGCACACCCCACAGGGCGCTGGACCCCGAGCAGAGGGAGGAAGAGGAGGAGAGGAGGAGGTGTGGGTTCTCCCAGCTCACACCCAGCACTGGTGTCACTGGTGCTGCCTCCCTCAAAGCGCTCTCCAGGCTGGCGCTGCTCCTGGCAGGAAATGTGCTCTGAGTGTGATCTGTGACACTGCCAGTTGGGTTTGTTTAAATCGCATTTTCTGGGCTGAAACCAGCTCGTTATTTTTTTAGCTGTTCCGAACAGCTGGCCACACCCATAATTATTCCCTGGCACCTCTGCCCTTGTTGAAAACGAGTATTTTGAAGTTTTCTGTGTTTTCCATGTTCTCAGTGCCCATTTGCAGTCTGGATGAACACACAGGGTCACGCTGGCTCAGAGGGACTGACTCCCCTCCTTTTCTCATTGCCAGACTGCAAACCTGAATGGAATAATGGGATTTTGTGAGGTTTGCTCTTAGGTGGCCTCTGGTGGTTTTAGTCTGCTCTGATGAGCGTGACGAGCAGCACCACAAGAAGAATGGGTTGAACTGAGCCTCCTGGAGCTGTTTGGGGTGGGCATGGGGCACAGGGCAGTTCTGAGCCCAGGGGGACCATGGCAGGAGGCAATTTCTGCCTTTCCAGCTGCTGCTGGAGCTGCTGATGCTCTGGTTCAAGGTACTGAGCAACAGAAAGATGTTTCTGTGTACCATGGGTGGCCCCATCCATCCTGCCAGGCTGCTCCTGCTCTGTGCCAGCTGGGCACGGCCTCTCCCACTTTGGGAACGGTTCCTTTGCCTTCCCAACTGCTCCTCACCCCTGCCTGCCCCAAACTCTCCCCCAGCTCTGGCTCCTGCTCACTCTTCCCCGATGGCACCTCTGTCACACCTGCCTGGGTTTGTCACCTCTGCCTGTCCCCTCTGGGACTCCTTGGGCCTGGTTCCCACCCAGCAATTCCAGGTTTGCTGCACCCCAGCCCGAGCCCCTGCTGCCCCTTCTCCCCCAGGACACAGCACATGTCCCCCAGGGTGCTCCAAGCCCTGTCCAGCCTGGCCTGGGACACTGCCAGGGATCCAGGGACAACATTTCCCTTGCAGAGGAGCTGGAAGGTGCCCTGTGGCTTTCCTGGAGCTGCAGAATTAAACCAAGGGGGAAAGGGAGCTGGAGCCTTCTCCCCTCAGCTCCTGGAGCTGCTCTGGGTGAATGTGACCTCCCCTGGATGGGTTTAGAGAGCCGAGCTGGTAAACAGTGCTCGGGCTCTGTCCTCGGAGTCAACTCTGGCATTTCAGCACTCCGGAATGCTGCCCCGTGTCACCTCGGCGAGGACGAGAGCTCGCTGCAGAGGTGAAGCATCTCTTGTCCCTCGCAATCCCTGCTGCTCGGAGCTGTAATCAGTTTATCTGAGCGGCCCCGGCGGCGAGCGGGGAACTGGGGCCGGCACCGGGGCGGCTCCGGTGCGGCTGGGTGGAGGTGAGGGGGGAGAATCTGCATCCCCGGGGTGCTGGGGACAGGATCTGCACCCCGGGGACAGCGGGGACAGGATCTGCATCCCCGGGGTGCTGGGGACAGGATCTGCATCCCCGGAGTGTTGGGGACAGGATCTGCATCCCCAGGGTGCTGGGAATAGCCGGGACAGGATCTGCATCCTCGGGGTGCTGGGGACAAGACCTGCACCCCGGGGACAGTGGGGACAGGATCTGCATCCCCGGAGTGTTGGGGACAGGATCTGCGTCCCCGGAGTGTTGGGGACAGGATCTGCATCCCTGGAGTGTTGGGGACAGGACCTGCATCCCCGGGCTGATGGGGACAGGACCTGCATCCCCGGGCTGATGGGGACAGGATCTGCACCCTGGGGACAGTGGGGACAGGATCTGCATCCCTGGAGTGTTGGGGACAGGATCTGCATCCCCGGGCTGATGGGGACAGGATCTGCATCCCCGGGGTGATGGGGACAGGATCTGCATCCCCGGGGTGCTGGGGACAGGATCTGCATCCCTGGGGACAGTGGGGACAGGATCTGCATCCCCGGGGTGCTGGAGACAGCCGGGAGGGATGACACGGATCAGGGAAGGAGATGTGTGGGCCTGGCGGGGCTCTGCACATCCCTGGGGAGAAATGGCAAAGCSTGGGGAATGCGCTCAGCCTCGTCACTGACAGAGTTATCGCTCAAAATAAGAGAGCAATGAACTACAGAGCGATGCGGGGAAATAAAAATAGTTACCCAAAACACCCTAAAGACATGAAGAGCCCTCCCCGTCCTCATCTGGCAGAGTGAACCCTGCCGGCCACGTCAGCTCGCAGCTATGACAGCGATGCGAGGCACAGGGACGGGATGGCAGCGCAGGGACCGCGGCTCCGGGGGGCTGCTGGGGGGTCACAGCCACCCGGGGGAGGGGACAGAGCGTGGGATCAGAGCCCGGGGCCGGGGGGATCCTCGGGGTGCCCCAGGGATGTGTTCTGGGGAGGTGCGGGGGCAGCTCTGCCATGCGGGGAGGCAAACGCAGCTTTTGTCCCCGCCAAAGCCCGGCTTTAACCCTGTCCCTTTGTTCCCCCAGATCATGATCGAGTTCTGCCAGGGCGGGGCCGTGGATGCCACCATGCTGGGTGAGTGCCACCATGCTGGGTGAGTGCAGCCCTGCCCGTGCCCAGGCGATGCCCAGGGGCATTTCCACCCTCCTGGCACGGCTCCGAGTGCATCCTCAGACGGATTTGTGCCACAGCTGCCCCTTCCCTTCCAGGAGTTTGCCTATTCTCACACCCTGGGGCGGTTTTGGAGCTGCTCTAATGTCCTTTGGTGATTTCAGAGCTGCTGGAATCAGCAGGGACAGGGAGGAGGGAGAGTCTGGCTGCGGGGGAAAGCAGAATTTCAATATTTATCTGCTGGGTGCACGGGCTGCTGTTCCCACAGCTCCCCGGGAAGGGCAGCAGGGCTGAGCTGTTCAAGCTGGGTGCCTGCAGTGATGAATCTCCCCAGATCTCTCTGCTGATGGCTCCGGATGGGGTCKGTCATCTGGCGAGGCAGCAGAGCTCATGAGCTGCCCTTTGCAGCAATCCCTGGAATCTGCCCTTTTTTAACTCCTCCCTTCCATGCAGGGAGAGCTGCTGGGTGCAGGGAGGGGTGGCTGCACCCCAAACAGCCCCTCTGTGTGTCACCCTTGGGTTGTGACACCCCCTGTGCACAGAATATTGGATGCTCTGGGCTCCCCTCGCTGGGACACAGCCACGGGCGTTGTTCCCTGTCAGCCCCGATCTTTCCAAAGTCCTGGCTCTCTTTAAATTTCCAGGAACCAAATTTTACATCTTGGACTCAGCCCTTCTTAAACCTTTTTCCTCTTTTAGGGAACTTCTTTAAAGCGGGTCCAAAGCAAAGTGTGACAAAAATGCCTAGCTGGGAGGGACCCTCAAAATCCCACACCTGACCCCACAGAGGACAGCCCCAGGATTCCCATCATGTGCCTGGGAGTGTGCAAACCCTCCCTGAACCCTGGGGCACTCAGAGCATGGGTTGTGCTGCCCAAAGCCCAGCTCAGGGCAGGGAGGGGGACAGCCCTGTTCCTTTGGGAAGGGCTGTGTCCCTCGGGCTGGTCAGGGGCACTCTGCATCCCCAGGCAGGGATAACTCCCTGATCCCCGTGTTCCTGGGCACTGAGARCAGCTGCTGGTTCAGGAGCACCCTGCTGTCCTGCAGCCCAGCCCAGCTCCTCTCTCCCACCCAGTTTGTCATCCTGCTCAAATTGTCAGGGGATGTGCAGTTCAGACCCCATCCCATGCCTGGCTCCCCTCCTCTGCTGCTCCAGGGCCCCAGCTCTGCATTCCCAGCAGGGAGCTACGAGCCAGCAGCTCCAAGAGCTGGGGATTCTGCTGCAAGTGCTGCTTTAGGGAATAAATCACCTTAACGAGCTGATTTCCATCGCCTCCTGCTCCTCTGAGCCCGGGCCAGTGGCTCTGCAGGGCTCTGCTGGGTGCCCTGGTCGTTCCTGCTGTTCAGGGGAGCATCCCTGTGTCCCTGTGCTGTCCATCCCTGTGTCCCTGTCCTGTCTGACACCCCATCCCTCCCTGCAGAGCTGGACCGGGGGCTGACAGAGCCCCAAATCCGTGTGATCTGCCGCCAGATGCTGGAAGCTCTGCACTACCTGCACAGCAAACGCATCATCCACAGGGACCTGAAGGCTGGCAACGTGCTCCTCACCCAGGATGGGGACATCAAGCTCGGTGAGGAGCAGGGCAGGAGCCATTCCTGCCCCTGGAGCTGTTCCTCCAGGACACTGGAGCTGAGTTTTGGCGATTTGGGGATGTTTTGGGGATTTTGCATGAGGGCTGCAGCAGGGCAGGGAGGGGCAGATTTTGCTCCGTGGAAGGGCAGAGGGATCTGTGGCTGTGCTGAGCCCCCAAACCACAGCCACACTCAGGCCCTGGGTGGTTTTTTTTTGTTGCCTGAGTTTGTTTAATCCCTCCCTGAACCCGCTCTCTGTGCATTTTGGCCCGCTGAGCATCCTGTGCGGGGTGCCAGTTGGCAGAGCTGGCAGCTGCGAGAATTCCTCTTATCTGCACTGCAGGTTTGGTGGTGACAGGGGCACTGTGCTCTGCCAGCTCGCTCTGCTTCGAGTGAAATCAGCACCCAGGGATCTGCTGGGGGAGCAGAGGGTGGATTTTCTGCAGGAACAGCTCAGGGGGTGCCCCTCAGGCAGGGCTGCAGGTGGGTGACAGCTCCTCCAGCTGCCACCAGGGCTGTCCTGGACACCAAACCCACCTGGAAAGGCTCAGTCCCCTCAGTTTAATGTGGGTGGCCTTCAGCTGCTCTCTGCACAAGGGACAAAATCAGGGGGAGGCACCTCGCAGTGGCTGGGGGGGACAGAAGTGATGTAACAGCACTTTGGGGTTTTTCTGCTGTAAAATCAGGCTTTTTTGCTAGGAAATTACAGCCCTGAAATCTGCCACGGAGCTGCTTTTGTTTGCAGAAAAAAAATCATCCTCTTAGATGTGCAGGGTTTGGGAAGAAAACCCCTTATGGCCCTGCCTTGTAGGGCATGGCAGGGGGAAGCCCTGGGGGTCACGTACCCCAAATTCACATACCCAAAATCACATTTAATTCCCAATTCACGTACAATTTAATTAATGTACCCCAAACCACACTTAATTCCCAATACCCCAATTCACATACAATTTAATTCATGTACCCCAAACCACATTTAATTCCCAGTACCCCAATTCATGTACAATTTAATTCACGTACCCCAAACCATGTTTAATTCCCAGTACCCCAATTCATGTACAATTTAATTCATGTACCCCAAACCACGTTTAATTCCCAGTACCCCAATTCACATACAATTTAATTCACGTACCCCAAACCACATTTAATTCCCAGTACCCCAATTCACGTACAATTTAATTCATGTACCCCAAACCACATTTAGTTCCCATCTGGGAGCACACAGCCCCTGCTCTCGTGCTCTGGCCTCCAGCGTGTGTTTGCTTTCCAGGCTGTGTCTCGGCCAAGTGTGCTCGCTCACGAGGGTTTTTCAGTTTTCCTCTGGCCTCTAACATTTACTGCTCTTTGCAGCTGACTTTGGGGTGTCTGCCAAAAACTTGAAAACCTTGCAGAAGCGGGATTCCTTCATCGGGACCCCATACTGGTGAGTCCCTGTGTTCTGAGGGACCCTGAGGTCACGGGAGCTTTGCACCCCAAAATGGGGTTTGCTCTGAATTGGGGTCTGATGGCTTTGGGGTGAGTGGGAATGCGGTGTCTCGGGGTGGGAGGGTTTTTGGGAGGATTCTTGGCTGTTTTCTGCACATCCAAGGGTTTTTCTTGCCCAGCCAGAGCAGCCTGGTGGTGTGGGAGCTCTGTGTGGTGTCACAGCACCCTGAGGGTCTCCGAGCGAGGGACACACATCCCTGGGGATGGGATGGGCTTTGGGGCTGCTCCAGGCACACGGGAATGTGTCCCTGCCCCCAAAGCACACCCTCTAAATCACCCTTCTTGCTGAAGGCGTGGATTAATTGCTGCTCTGAAGCGACATCCGCTCCAGATGTCAGCGACCCCAGGGCGTTCCGGGGGCTGCCTCTGCTCTCTGTGGAGCAGGGAGGGGGTTGGACCCATGGAAAAGATGCTGCTGCTTCCCAACCCCCGAGCTGGGGTGGGAAATCTGAGTTTCGTGCCGCGCTGTGGGCGATGTGAAGCTGTGATTGATGTTCAATGGGCGCCGCGGGGCTGTGACAGCGGTGTCACCCCACCCCACCGTGCCCTGGCAGGATGGCCCCGGAGGTGGTGATGTGTGAGACCATGAAGGACACTCCCTACGACTACAAGGCTGACATCTGGTCTCTGGGCATCACGCTGATCGAGATGGCGCAGATGGAGCCGCCGCACCACGAGCTYAACCCCATGAGGGTCCTGCTGAAGATCGCCAAAGCCGAGCCCCCCACGCTCAGCTGCCCCAGCAAATGGTGAGGGGGTGAGGGGCAGGGCAGGGAGACTTTCCCGGCTCTCACACGGAGATAAACCAGCCGCTTTTAGAGGTTCTGTTTAATTTGGGGGCCCGGTGGGGGATTTTAGCTGTTCCAGCTGTGTGCAGGGGGATGGCTGATGCGGGATGACAGAGCTCAGGCTGCACAGGCAGAGCTGCTCCACACCCCGCAAAACCAGGGGTGACCCCTTGGCTGTTCTCAAAACATCCCATGTGTGTGAAAGGCAGATTTTTCTCCAAAKCTGGAGATGCCAAGAGCTCCAGAACTGCTTTCTCTGAAGCCTGGAAAGCCAATTCTTCCAATTTAAAGGCAAACCAGCCAGTTCTTATTTATCTATCTATTTATTTATTTATCTATTTATTTAATTATTTAATGATTTATTTATTTATTTGTAAAACCTGCTGCACAAAACAAATCACGAAACCAGCAAATTGCTGGCAGAGCACTGGAGGCACCAGCGTTGTCCCAGCAGTGGTTGGGACAGCAGCCAAAAGATGGAAATGCTGCCTCTGGAGCTGCTCAGGAGCCAGAGGTGACATYGGGGACACGCTCTGGAGCTCTGAGCTGCACTCTGCAGGCTGAGGGTGCCCTCCTATGGGGTTTCTGCTCCTTCACAGCCACCCTGTCCCACTGGGGCTGTGGGGATGGCTCTTTGTCTCCAAGCTGCTCCTGCCATGGGCTCCTTTTGGGGGTACCCACTGTCCCCTCCCCTTCTCTGCCTTTCCCTGGGGCACAGGGGCTGGGCTCAGTCCCCACCTTCTGTTGCCATCACAAAACCTGCTCCCTGCTGCTTCTCTTCCAAACAATCAGGATAACTGAGCACAGGGTTTCTTACGGGAGCAAAATGCTGAATTGTGGCGGGTTGGAAGGTGGGACACACCCTGCTGAGGGACCAAGCAGACCCCTGTGCCACTGGATGCCATTCCCTCTCCTGAATTTCTCATCACCCACTGTGTTTTAAGGTCCCTGGAGTTCAGAGATTTCCTGAAGAAGGCTCTGGACAAGAACCCGGAGAGCCGGCCCAGTGCTGCCCAGCTGCTGGAGGTAGGGACCAGCCCCAGCCTGGTTTCAGATKATTTCTGTCTTGTTTAGAAAGCTCACAGCTCACTAAAACTCCCCAAAAAGGGTCAGGGATGTTTTTCCCTTCGGAGCAAACTGCAGAGCCCCTGTGGACACCATCTGGAATAGGAATGGCTCCTGCTGCCTGAAGGTGTCCATGTGGCAGCCAGCTTGGTTTTACCTGCTTAGCCCCGATGAAAATCCCATTCCTTTCCTCCTATCCCTTCCCAAAATCACAGCAAAAACTGGGAGCTGCTGTTCCCTGCTACGTGCAGAGCCCTCGCTCCGTGTTGGTGCCTTTGGCTGCAGCTCAGCACCACCACCCTGCTGTGAGC
>NW_026624075.1:164539-170180 GCF_030028575.1 Malurus melanocephalus | reverse complement strand
CTCCTCTGTGGCAAAGGGAAGTGGCTCATCCATCGTGGAGGTAGCTTAGAAAAAGGAGTTTGGTATGAAATTCCTCAGCTGCCCCTGAAGGATTTGCAGCTTCTGGGGTTCTTTCACAGAGCCCTTTCCTTCCATCAGTGCCCATAGTCCTTGGGGCCACAAACCTGGAGAGGGATAAAGTATCCCACAAACCTGGAGAGGGATAAAGTATCCCACAAACCTGGAGAGGGATAAAGTATCCCACAAACCTGGAGAGGGATAAAGTGTCCCCCAAACCTGGAGAGGGATAAAGTGTCCCCGGGCAGATGTCCTAAAGGGGATTTTCTCCCAGTTCCTCTCCAGCCGTGGGTGGAGCAGGACCCTGGTGGCCCTTGTGGCTGTGTTGGTGGCAGTGCCAACCCCACATCTGCCCTTTCCTGTGTTTGCAGCCCCCCGGGAAGCACAAGAGGGACCCCTCGGAGGCGAGCCAGCTGAGCTTGGATGGGGACAAATCCCAGGACTCTGCGCTGCCCAAAGCTGTGAACGGCTCCGTGAGCACTGGCAGGGACACCACAGATGGCCAGGGTGACACAGTCACGGAGAAAGGGACGAGCGGTGACAATGACAAGCTGGAGAGCAACCACTCCACAAAACCCATCCCCAGCTCGGCCATCTCGGCCACCCGGGACAAACCGGACATCATCCTGCAGCCCGGACATTTGGGTGACACAGCRGAGGGGAGCAAGGAGCCCAGGATGGGCAGGGAGGAGAGGAAGAGCCTCGGCGAGAGGAAGAGCGTGGTGGAGCGGCCGGAGAGCGTCCACCTGGAGGGCATGGGCGAGGACAAACTGGTCAATGGTGGCCTGGAGACCACGGGGCCCTTCCCTGGCAGCCGCCCCAAGGGAGACTCGGACTCGGGCAGCACCTCGGCCTCCGAGAGCATGGACCTGAGCATCTCCCTGTCTGCTGACCTGGCCCTCAACAGGGACAGCGGCTCCATCTCCCTCAAGGTGAGAGCAGGGCCAGAGCTGCTGCAGAGCGCAGGGAGGGGGGAACCCGAGGGAAAGCTTTCCATGGTTTGTTTGTCGTGGTGCTTGTCCCAGCCAGGGGGATCTGGAATGTTCTTGGGTGAAGGRGAAGGTTCTGGTGGAGCTGCTGCAGGTTCAGGTGTCCTCACTGAAATCTGGGCCAAGTCCAGTGTCCTGGAGCTGTTTTGTGTGAAGTGGCCAGGACACAAGCCCTGGTGTGAAACCCCAAATGGGACTTCCTAAACTTCATTTATAATCTTTCACCCTGCTGYTCTTCCCTAGGACACTTGGTCCTGGGGAAAAGCTCAGCTGGGCTTGTGCCTCTCTCAGTTTTCCCAATCTGCCCTAAATCTGGCCTGGTTTGTGTCAGCAGGGGCTGCACAGAGAAATTCCAGGATTCTTGGCTTTTGCCAAAGCTTCCAGGAGGCTGGGAGTGCTGGTGACCTGGAGTGACCAGGCCAGCATGGCTCAGAGGAACAGGCAGAATAACTGGAATGGTATTTGATGAGCAGCAGGAGGAGAAATGCAGTGACTCAAGGGGGCAGAGGGATGTGTTGCACAAGGTTTTTATCAGATTGCTGCGTGAGTGATGGTTTCCCAGCACAAAAACCTGCCCAAAACCTTTCTATGTACTGCTTCCCCCACCTCCTGCTGCGAGCTGGAGAGCCAGCATCCCCCACGGGAGCCTGCAGTCCCTCCTGATGGGAAATGTGATGCTCTTGCACAGCAATTTCCCCCTCCTCACACCCTCTCCCAGGACACCTCGTCTCCCTGAGAAGGAGGAGTGTGATGTCACACATGGAATTGCTCCCTAAATTGGTCCTTTAGAAGGGTGAAAGGATTTTTTGGGGTTTTTTCAGGGTGTGAGCCGTGTTAGATCACGGTGAGGAGGGGTCTTTGGGAGGTGGGCCAGGTTTCTTCAGGATGGAAGTCCCTCTGCTCTGCCTGTGGAGCTGCACATTCCCCGATGCTTTGCGCTCCACATGGATTCCTCGTGTGTGTTCCTCCTTAACAACAGCATCAGAATTGCTCTGAGGGCTCCAGCTGGCCCAGCCTTGGGTGGCTCGAGCCTCACGGGCTCCTCTCTCCTCCCCTGCCTGCCCCAGGACTCCCGGATGCACAACAAGACCCTGAAGCGCACCCGCAAGTTCGTGGTGGACGGGGTGGAGGTGAGCGTCACCACCTCCAAGATCATCAGCGAGGACGAGAAGAAGGACGAAGAAATGAGGTTCCTCAGGCAAGTGGGGCCCTGGGATGGAGGGAGGGCAGGGTTTTCCTTTCTCTGAGCTAATCCAGGAGTATTTCAAGTCCTCTTGTCTGTCTTGGTCCCGCCTGGACAGGGGATGGAGGGATGCAGCTCAAAATGCAGCGAGGCTGTGACAAGGAGAGCTTTGCTRTGTCTGCCCCTGTCCTCTGGGGATCCCTGAATGTGTCCCCAGGGCTGGAGATGCCTGACTCTGGGGAAATAAGCACAGAAATCATCTCAAGATGCTCCTCTTCCTTTTGTTCTCTGGCATCTCCTCAGACTTCATTAACAGAAGRGCCAAGTGAGCTGTAAACTCCTGGAGCATCATTTGATATTCATGGGTGTATCCTCCCTCTGTGATGACTCCTGTGCAGCTCCTACAGCTCTCAAACCTCCCTGACTTACTCTCAGAAAGAGCAGCTGCCTTTCCCTTCCCTTCCCTTCCCATTCTGCCCACCCTGATGGTAGATTTGGCCATCCCTGCCCATCCCATCCCTCTCTCCCTGCCTGACCCCGTGTTTCTCCATCCCCCTGCCCCATCCCATCCCCGTGCAGGCGCCAGGAGCTGCGAGAGCTCCGTCTGCTGCAGAAGGAGGAGCACAGGAACCAGGCMCAGCTGAACAGCAAGCACCAGCTGCAGCAGGAGCAGATGCAGCGGCGCTTCGAGCAGGAAATGATGGTACGAGGGCAGGGAAACTCCCAGGGTCAGCTGGGAGCTCAAATTCTCTGGTGGTGCAAAGATTTGGGAACCCAAATCCTCTCCCATTGGGCTGGAGCAGCCTTGGGGCTCGCAGGACCATGGAGGAGCCCCTTTGGGATCTCAAGCACGGATGGAGGGTTTGTGGAAGCCCTGGCAGGGTGTGACAGGACAAGGGTTGTTCTGGACTTTCTCTCTTTAATGATCTTTTCTTTTGTGTCTGTTCGTGGCTACTGTGAGAAACAGTTTGTGATTCACAGAAAAAGAAAAACCCTTTAAATAAGAAAGCAGCATGGCCTGAGTGTGACAGCAGGAAATCTGGCAAGGCTTTGAGCGTAAATTGAATAAACTGGGCTCACAGACTTGGTCCCTCCACGGGCAGCTTCTGTTGAAGTGAAATGATTTGGAAGTTAATCAGAGGATGGTTTGGGTTGGAAGGGATCTTAAAGATTTTCTCCTCCCATGGCACAAGGGCTGTGTTGGAGTACAGAGCTTCAAACTTTGGGAGGTGTTGGTTGGAAGGTTCCTCCTCTGTGAAGACGCTCAATGCCTCAAGCCAAGCAAGGACAATCCCCTGCCCCTATTTTTTTTTTTTTCCCCTTTTCACTTTTAAACTTTGAAAAAGCAACGAAGCAGAGAGTTGGCTCAGGTTGAGCTTCCTTTGTTGCCTTCCAGGCTAAGAAGAAGTTCTACGACACGGAGCTGGAGAACCTGGAGCGGCAGCAGAAGCAGCAGATCGAGAGGATGGAGCAGGAGCACGCGCTGCGCCGGCGCGAGGAGGCCAAGCGCATCCGCCTGGAGCAGGAGCGCGACCACGCCAGGTTCCTGGAGCAGCTCAAGCAGATGAARAAGGAGGTAAAAAATGGGCCTGGCAGGGAGGAAAGTGGAGTTCCTGAGCCTCTTTATTCCTGGGAAGAGTCAGAGTTTCTTGTGGTGGAATTTGGGAAAAAAGCAGTTGGGATTTTATGAGGAAGCTCTTGCTTTTGGGTGGTTCCTGAGCTGCTTTTGGGTGATTCCTGAGCTCCTTTTTGGGTAATCGTGAGGTGTTTTTGGGTGATCCCTGAGCTGCGTTTGAGTGATTCCTGAGCTCTTTCTGAGCTTTTTTTGGATGATTCCTGAGGTCTTTTTGGGGGATTCCTGGGCTGGTTTTGGATGATCCCTGAGCTCTTTTCGGGTGACCCTGAGGTCTTTTTGGGCAATCCTGAGCTGGTTTTGGGTGATTCCTTAGGTGCTTCTGGGTGATTCTTGAGATTTTTTGGGTGATTGCTGAGCTCCATTTGGGTGTTCCTGACCTCTTTTTGGGTGATTCCTGAGCTATTTCTGGGTGATCTCTGAGCTATTTCTGGGTGATCCCTGAGCTCTTTTGGGTGATTCCTGAGCTCCATTTGGGTGATCCTGACCTCTTTCTGGGTGATTCCTGAGCTATTCAGTGACACAAGCTGGGGTTGTTCCTCACTCAGAGTTTCCTGCAGGGAAATCTCCTCTCCCTCCCCACAGGTCAAGAACGAGGTTGAGAAGCTGCCACGGCAGCAGCGCAAAGGGAACCTCAAGGCCAAGATGGACGATTTCACCCAGAAAAAACAAACCATGGTGAGGCTCAGGGAAGATTCCCCCAACTCCAGAACTGGGAAGGGCRCAGGAGAGAGAAACATCCTTCCTGCTGGAGGGACTGGTGGGTTTGAAACACCAGCTGCGGCAGAAGGAGGAAAACCRCTGTTTTTTTCCCCAGGAACAGGAATTTTTGGCCAAGCAGAAGGAGGACTTGGAGCAGGCCATGAAGAACATCACTGCCCAGAACAAAAGGGAGATCTGTGACAAGGAGCGCGAGTGCCTCAACAAGAAGCAGCAGCTGATGAGGGGTGGGTGGCAAAGGCTGGCAGGGATGGAGGGAGCGCYGTCACCGTGGCTTTCTCCAGCCCTGGCTCTCCCCACGCAGCAGATGCTGTGGCAAAGCTGCAGGCTGCCAGGATGGGATGTGGAAAAAAAAACCCCATCCTGTCTAAATGTTTAACMATAATAATGCTCAGTGCTTGAATCTTCAAAGTGCTTTACAAATACGAACCGATTCGGCTCCGTAATTACAAGAAATCAGGCTCTAATATGATTTGGGACCGATTTGTGTCTGAAAACGGGACATGAATGATCACCCCCAAACATCTGGAGCTCTCTCAAGCTCAGGACACTTGGTGTGACCRAGCTGAGGGCCAGAGTGGGTTGTCCTGACCTTTTTTGTCCCCACAGACCGGGAAGCTTGCATTTGGGATCTGGAGGAGCGCCAGCAGCAGGAGAGGCACCAGCTTATCAAGCAGCAGCTGAAGGACCAGTATTTCCTCCAGAGGCACGAGCTGCTGCGGAAGCACGAGAAGGTGAAGGATTTGCACCTCCCCACGCTTCTGTGGGTCACAAATGTCCAGGTGTCCCTGGGTRTTTCCTTTCCAGGCTGTGAGGGGTTAAAGGGTTTGGTCATTATTGGGGGAAAAGGATCAGAATAAAGAAGGCAGTGAAGCTTTCTTGGCTGGGACCTGTGCTCTGTGTACATTTAACATGCAAGGAGCAGCTGGGAGTTTTGAGGGCCTTTCCTGGAAATCTGTCACTGTCTAGAATTCAGCACGGCTGATTCCCAGAGCAGGGAGTGAGGACTGCCCCTTCCAGCCCCCTCTCCTCTGCTTTCACAGTCACTGCCATCCCCTC
>NW_026624075.1:159218-163588 GCF_030028575.1 Malurus melanocephalus | reverse complement strand
CAGGAAAGGGAGCAGATGCAGCGCTACAACCAGCGCATGCTGGAGCAGCTGCGGGTGCGGCAGCAGCAGGAGAGGGCCCGGCTGCCCAAGATCCAGCGCAGCGAGGGCAAGACRCGCATGGCCATGTACAAGAAGAGCCTCCACATCCACTCCAGCGGCAGTGCTGCCGAGCAGAGGGACAAGATCAAACAGGTCAGACTCCCAAAAAGGTGCCAGGAGCGGAGGTTTGCTGGGAGAGGGAATTTGGGGAATTGTTTACAGTTTCTAACGCACTGCTGGGTCAGAGGGGTCTGTTTTGTGGTGTCTCATGTGGTTCTCAGCGCTGTCTCTGTCCCTGAGAGCATCCTCAGGGCTTTTCCTTCTTTCCTGGGGATTGCTGGACGCTGGGCTGTTCTCTCAGCTCAGCCAGGGCAGTGCTGCCCACACAGATCCCGCTGTTCCCTCCGCCAGTTCGCCCTGCAGGAGGAGAAGAGGCAGAAGGCAGAGCGGCTGCAGCAGCAGCAGAAGCACGAGTCGCAGATGAAGGACATGCAYGCCCAGTGTGAGAGCAACACCMACGAGCTCCAGCACCTCCAGGTACYCATCCCTCRTGGCTTGGGCTCCCTGAGCTGCCTGTGCAGCTCTCGGTCCCTTCAGAGGTGGCAGCAGAATTGTCACTGTCAGTGAATGGCTCCTGATGTCCCCTTGCTCTTGCCCTGAGAGGTTTTTGCTGCAGTGTCTAAAGGTGGAGCTCAGAGCTCTATCTGTGCCGGAGACGAGTCCTGTTCAGCCTGGATTTACAGTTCCAGCTCTTTGATGGGTGCTGTGTGTGGGGATCTGATTTCAGAATGAAAAGTGCCACCTCCTGATCGAGCAYGAAACGCAGAAGCTGAAGTCCCTGGACGAGAGCCACAACCAGCACATGAAGGAGTGGCGAGAGCAGCTGAGGCCACGGAAGAAGGTRGGGAGGAACTGCGGGCTGTGAGCAGGGTGTCCTGCCTGCCTGGCAGGAGGGGACGGTGCCCAGAGCTCCAGAAGAACCTCAGACTCAGTTTGTGTGTGCTGTCTGTGCCGCAGGCCCTGGAGGATGAGCTGAACCAGAAGAAGCGCGAGCAGGAGATGTTCTTCAAGCTGAGCGAGGAGGCCGATGGACAGAYGCCGGCATCCCCCACCAAACATGCCAAATTCGTGCCCTTCAGCTCCTCRGAGAGCCTGTAACCCCTGGCAGGTCACCAGCTGGTGCTGGCTGTGTCCTCCTGAGCTACAGGGGGACAATTTGCACTCGGCAGCTCCTCGTGGCAGCCCCTCCTTGGCACAGCACCCTGCTGTCCCCTCGCTCTGCCCACCACAGACGTGGCCTCTGCTCTGAGGGACACTGCCTGCTCGTGGGGTGGCTTTTKGAGGAGCTGCAGGCTGGGAAGGGGGGCAGGACCCTCTCTGGATCACGCTGGCACTGTTGGCTGGTGCCTCCCCGCCGTGTGAGCCCGGTGCTCGCTGGGTTGGGCAGCTCAGGMCGGAGCAAAGCCCACCCTGAACGGAGGAACAGCCAGGGCTCTGCCCTCAGGGTGGGGCTGTCACCTCTCTGTCCACCGTGGCTGCTCCTGTCCCTGTCCCCTGTAGGGTCTGGCCTGGGCCAGAGCAGCTTTGCCATTGTTTCAGCTCACCTTGGCCTTTGGCCCCCCAGCACTCGCCTTAGATTTCTGATTTATTCCTCTCCACTGTGGCCCTTTTTTTGCCACAGACTGACGGTGATTTCGGTATTTTTTTTTTGCCAGGGGAGGGCTGTTTTTTTCCTTTCCTCCTCCTCCCCACACAGACTGTGCAGAAAGGGGCTGGATGTCCTCCCAAAGACGCTTCTGCTCTTCCTTTGCCTTTGCACCACTGCCCCTCTGGCACTGAGCTGGCCCTGTCTGCTCAGGGACTGGGTTCTGGGTGATTAACCTGGGCTAATTAAATCATCCTGCTGGCTGCAGGCTGAAGGAGGTGTCAGTGCAGAGGGGAGCTCAGGGATGGTGCTCAGTCCTGCGGTGACACGGTGGTGACAGCCCTGTCACTGTCCTGTGCCTTGAGGGTGAGAAGGGTGGGGTGAGAAGGGTGTTCCTGGCAGAGCTCTCATGGCCACAGGGTGCTTCAGGCTGGTTTTAAGGTCCTTTCTGTGTGGATGAGCCAGCCTGGGCACAGGGTGATGGCTGCAGAGCATCGCTGGGAGGGGTAAAGGACAGAAAAGGGAGAAAAGGGGAGAGAAATGAGGGTGGAGGAGWTGCCCAGGCAGGGGCACGGTGGGTGCTGCTCACAGCATCTCTCTGTCCACTGCTGTCTCATCTCCTTGGCATCAGCTGGAGCTTCTTGGATGGCTCTCCTGGCTGGGAGCTGTGGGCAGAGCAGGTCCTCTGTCCCTCTGTCCCTGTGGTGTCCCCTCCCCCTGAATGAGGCAGGGCTTGGCTGAGCTGCTGGGTGGGACACAGAGCTTGGGGACCTCGCTGGCAGCACCTTCTTTACACAGCCCAGAGCTGGAAGGCAGCACTTGGGTTTTACTCTGGACAAAATTGTTTGTTCTAGGCCTGCTTCTCAAGCAAGGGAAAAAATATTTCTGCTTTAAAAAAGAAAAGTTATTTTCAAGGGTCCTCTGTTGATTCACTGGCATTTCAGGGAAAGGTGGAATGTGATGTGCTTCACTTCTGAAGGAGCAGCCCTTCAGAACTGTCTGTAACTCTGTACCTGGGCTGTGCATTTCCTGCCCAGTTCGAGCTCCTAATCCATATTTATAATATCCGTTCCTGCAAGGCTGCATCTCTTTGGGCCATCCCGGGTACCTCTGTGTTCCCAGCAGTGATGTCTCTGTCCATAAACACAGGAAGGGTTCCTGTTCCCCCTCCCAAAGTGTGCCTGGTGCCTTTCAGGTGTGCAAACACCGGGCTGGGAACTGCTGTGGGGTCAATGAATGCAAGGGRATGTTCTGAGTCAGGACAAGGGGCTGATTGGAGACCTTCATCAGGTTAGAAACGTGCTCCAGCAGCCCCAGTGTGTTCTGTTTGGGGTCAGGCTGGAGCTGTTGTGTGTCCCAGCAGTCAGAACCCCATTCCTGTCCTTGGTGGGAGTTGCAGAAGCTCCTGCAGCTCTGTCCTCACATTGCTGCTGCAGCTCCAGGGTGTTTCTTTCTCTGGCTGCCTCCTCCAGCAGCCCAGGAGCATCTCCCCTCTCTGGGCACGGTGCAGCCATGAGGAGAGACCATTCCTGGGCTCCTGCAGAGCTGGAGCAGTGCCCCCATGGTGGATCGGTTATCCCTTCCTCCAGTCCAGCCCATTTCCAGCGTGGAGAGAGCAGCACAGCCCTGATGGGGGTAGCAATGGCTCTGTCCCCTCCTTTTCCTGCTSTGTGCCCTCCCTGGGTGCCTCAGTGCCATGTCCCTGTCCTGGAAGGGGGGCACATCATCTGACTGTCGTGTTTACAGTGTGGTTAGAATTCTCCCTCCCTTCACAAGAGGATGTTTTGTTGTTTCCTGTTCAGAAAGAACCACAATTAAACCCAGCTTGCTTTTCGGGGGGGACGGGACACCCTTTTAAACGAATGTGGCTTTGAATAAAAAGGGGTTTTTTTTTAATATTTTGTAAAGTATCTTCAGTGGGGCCACCACTACGATGTAAAGAYCTCTCTAATAAAGTGTCAGACCGAGAAATCTGGGCATGGGTGTGATTGTGTGCCCGGCTGTGACCTCAGCTTTGCTTTTGGGCTGGGTTTTACTGACTTTGAGAAACTTCTGCCGAAGTTTGAACTTTGCAAGGCTGAACCTCCAGGTCTCCCAGACCTGTGGTTATAATTCTCGGGCAGGGCATCTTTGCCACCCGGCTGCGGTTCTGGTGGGGCTGAAGGGAAGCAGCGCTCCCTCGGTGCGTGYTCAGATGGAGCTGGGCTGACCCTGCTYGGCGAGGAGTGAGTATTGCACTTTRAATRYRTTCGGGCTGGAATKGTTCTGGTTTTTCATCWGCTGGCCTGGCTTTAACKGCAATCTCAGACAGATTCCTCAGTTCCCCGGTTTTGGGAGGTCCTAGGGATGCCTGTCCATCCCTTCCCACTCTCTCCTCTGCTGAGGACTCTTAGGATGCGTTATAGGACCGGGCTGCAAATCCTCTCAGGGCAGGGGGAGAGCTCTCCCTCCTCCCTCAGGCTGCTCAGAACAGCTCCCAGCACCCCTACAACCCACCCCAGAGCCCACGGGGCCTTTGTTCCCTGTTCAGGGCTCGTCACCTGATGCCCTCATTGTTTTCTCTTAAGGACACACCGCATTAAACGGGGACAGCTTTGACACGAGCCCGTGCAGCTGGGATGGGGCACCCTCAGCTTTGGAAGGTTGTGCCAAAAGCTGCCAATTTTCCTGCATTTCATGCAGGAAA
>NW_026624075.1:148910-159149 GCF_030028575.1 Malurus melanocephalus | reverse complement strand
GAGCCCACGGGGCCTTTGTTCCCTGTTCAGGGCTCATCACCTGCTGCCCTCATTGATTTCTCTCAAGGACACACCGCATTAAACGGGGTCAGCTTTGACACGAGCCCGTGGAGCTGGGGTGGGGCACCCTCAGCTTTGGAAGTTGTGCCAAAAGCTGCCAATTTTCCTGCATTTCATGCAGGAAACGACCTCGCTGGCAGTGTCCACCCCAGGTAAAAGTGCAGGATGTGAGTTCAGGTGAAAAGGAGATGGATTTGGGACTGGAAGTCGTTTTTGGGGAGGTTTTAAATGAGCAGAGAGAGAAGGATGAGCAAAGCCCGAGGGCTGCTGTCTCCTTGTTCCACAGGATAGTTAGGAATGGAGGAGCTGAGGACAACACGTAATTAATCATTTTRTTTACGTGTGCCAGGACTGCACCRTCCCCTGGGACAGGCTGGCCTCACTCAGTGCATCCCAGTGAAGCAGGAGATCTCCTGGGAATATTTAACTTCATCTGCATGTCCTTGGCAGTGCCTGAGGGGAGCTTCAACCACGAGGACTCCACATATATTTATAAGCACTGTGTATTCCAGAAATAACTGCTAACTCCCATTCTGTCTGGGTGCTGTGCTGAAAACAGAGCAAAAGTAAAAATATTTCCTGATTTTTTAAAACCAGAGCTGACAGCCCCGAGAAGTTCCTGGTGCTGCAGCAGCTGCAGCATTCCCCRTGGTTTAGATCCTGTCACATCTGGGCTCCAAACCCCTCCGAGCTGCCCCAGGGCTTTTGCAGCGTTCCTGCTGTGCCAGGGATGTTGGAATTCTCCAGGGAGGCAAAAGCAGGGCAGGCAGGGAGAGTTTTGGGGCTTCTGAGCACTTCCCTGCCGTGGCTGTGTCTGTGCTCTCTGCCTTTGCACCCTCCGAAGCCAAACGCTGTCCTGCTGTGCTGGACACTGGTTTAATTCTCTAATTTAATTACCCAATTAATGCCAAACTCCCCGTGGCCCGAACAATCCGAGCCTCTCCGGAGGTGTTGGCCCTGCCCTGCTGCTGGTGTGTGGTGTCGCCTCTCTCCCGGGTGGGATGGGGTGGATTTTGGGGTCACGCTGCCCTGGCAKCCCCCCAGGACTGCCCCGATTTTCCGATTTGCGGGCGGGCAGGGCTGCGGGCGGTGTTTGCTGCTCTTCTCTCGCTCACTAGATGGCACAGCAGCGGAGCTCCCGAAAGGATCTCTCGCCCTTTTCCCTGGATCTGTACTCCCTGTGGCACCCCTTCCACACGAGCTCTGCTTCTCTTTGAGTTTTAATATTTTTCCTGTCCTTTTCCTCAGGAGTTTCCCAGCAGCATCCCCTCCATGGGTTCTGCTGTCCCTGGGCAGGATGGCTGAACCTGCTGCCATGGGATGGGATGGGTGGCACCTAAACCCTGCAATTCAGAGCTCACAGCCATGGAAAACCCTTCAGCTGAGAACCAGTGAGACCCARCCCTGATGAAACGGGAAATCTCGGCTGTGCTGGGCTTTGGCTGCAGATATTTGTCCTCTCTTGGGGTCGGGACATTGTTTTTCCTGCTCGTTATGGGGTGGCTCAGGGAAGATGGATGCATTTGTTCTGTTCACCGGGAGGACCAGGAACACTCAGTCACCTGGCACGCTGTCCCAATCCTGAAATTGAAAAGTGGGCAGTGGCAGCGGGCTGTGTGTGCCAGACTGAGCGCAGACAGCGTTCCCTCTGCAGCTCAGGATTGATAGCGGGGCACTGCTCCCTCATCCACTCCCTCCCCGACACCAGACCGACCTCAGGGACTGCCCAGCTGTGCCCAAACAGCTGGAGTCCAATTCCAGCCCTGCAGGAACCCATTTCTGAGCTGAGAGATGATTTCAGGAGTCATTTGACCTCTTGTTTTAAATTGCTCAGCGGATCCTGACAGAGCCGAGGGAGAGTGCACGTGCCTGACTCTTGTGTAGGTCATGACCTCTCCTGTAGTTATTTTATTACTGTTGTTTYATTTTATTTCATTTTATTTGGCTTAATGATGCCTCAGCCTCCGCTTGGGGCAGCAAGGGATGCCTTGTTCATCCTGAAACTCCTCTCAGCTTCACCTGTGCCACCCAATTTTTTTGTGGAAATGCTGCAGCCCCGTTTCTGCTGTCCTGCGGAGCACCCCCAGAGGATGGGCCCAGCCCAGGGCTCCCAGCTCGGTCACAAGTTCCTCTTTTGGGCTCCTTCACAAATCCTTGATGGCTTTTTTTTGATAAATGACTAAGGCCCAGCAGAGCCTGAGGCAGCCTCTGCATCTCCACAGTYGCTTCCCAGCTTTCCCCCCTCGGGAGGTGATCTGGTCAGCATGCAAAGCGCTCTGCACTCCTCTCAACAGCCCTCATTAGACTTGTTAATTAAACCCAGGAGCCATTTTGCAGCCTGAGCTGTGCTTCTCTGCCAGCCCTGCTTTTCCTGGGTGCTCATTATCTGCCAGGCTGCAGCCAGAGCCGGGTGCTGTTGGGGCTCAGGAGTGATGGAATCCCCTCAGCAGCWCACAGGGGGAGGTGATGCTGATGCTTAAGGGCTTCTCTACCTCAGTTTTTCCTTCCAGCATGTGAAGGCCACAAATTGTCCCATTCCTCTCCTAATCTGCTTTCTCAGGTGTTCYACATCCCTGTGCACATTCTCACCAGCACGGCTCCTTTGGGTGCTTTCCTCACCATCCTTTGGAGGATTTGTGCACTTTTCAGAGCTTTTAAAACCAGTGAAACTCCCTCTGCCCCAGCCTGGACACTCCACAGAACATCAGAAGCTGCAGTTCCTGATGTTGGTGCTCTCAATGAGCACTTCCAGGCCCAGCTCATCATCCCACATGAGGGCCAGAAAGAAGGGAGGATTGCCCAGGTCATCTCCATGTCCCCCAGCCTTCAAAACACCTCAGATTGAGGAGGGATGAYTGGGGCAGGAGTGATGGGCAGCTGCTCCATGGGTAACCCAGCACTGTCTCTGCACCCCAGATGGCACCAGGGAGGTCACCAGGGGTCTGATGTCCCCTTCAGACAACCCAGCCACCCTCATGCAGCCTCCTCTGCAGCAGCACTGCGATCTGGGGCTTTGCTGAGAGGGAGGAGGACAAAGACGAGCCCTTGGGGAGGGGCAGTTAAGCACTGGCAACCTGTCTGCACCTCCATTAATTCTCTGGGGTGGCTGGAGCAAAGTTAACAGTATTAAAAAGAGCCACATTTAAGGAGCYGCTAAGGAGTGAGATGAGTTGTTTATGATTAAATTAAATTCATATGAAAACTAATGACCTGCCAGTGTAAGCCTTGAGTAACTTTATAATGTAATTAAAAGCCCAACGGGGAAGGGAGCTGTGGTTATGCCACGTGTGGAGAAGCTGCTGAGGAGAGGAGGCCGTGGGGAAGCGCTGATGGAGGGAAGGGATGGACACTGCCCTGTTCACTCTGTCCTGTCCACTCTGCTGGCACAAGGACACAGCATGAGGGGGGACTGCCAGGAGGAGAGGGGGGTGCAGGGGGTCAGCTCCTGGCTCCCAGGGATCGAATCACGGAATGGTTTGGGTTGAAAAGGACCTTAAAAATCATCCCATTCCACCTCTGCCGTGCCAGGGTCACTTCCACTATCCCAGTGTGCTCCAAGCCCTGTCCAGCCCAGCCTTGGGCACTGCCAGGGATGGAATTTCCCTGGACAAGCTGTGCTGGTGCCTCACCACGCTCACAGTAAAGAATTCCTTCCTGAGAGCGAATCTGAACCTCTCTCTTTTAGTTTGGAGCTGTTCCCGTGTCCTGTCACTACACGCCCGTGTGAACACTCTCTCCACGCAGGAATGCGGGGTGCCCTGACCGAGGCACAGCTTTCTCTGCTCATTTCCTGCCTCCTTCAGGGATGGGGCTGCTGGAAACCGACCCACAACCGCTTTGGGGATCGCTGTGATGGGACAAGAGCGGGGTGAAGAACCAGCACGGGGTGATGGAGCGCACGCACGGGCAAGCGGGACAAAGCAGGACAAGGTGGGACAAAGCGGGACAGGGCGGGGACAGAGAGGGACAGAGCGGGACAACGCGGGACAAATCGGGACAGGGCGGGGACAGAGAGGGGATACAGGGGGGACAGAGCGGGACAAAGCGGGACAAGGCGGGACAGAGCGGGATCGCCTCCCGCGCCCTCTGATCCACTCCGCCCGCACAGCGCCGAGCCCGGACACGGAGCGGACACGGAGCCCGGACACGGAGGGGACACAGCGGCCGAGGATCGCTGCCGGCCGGCCCTTTAAGCGGGCGGTGGTGGGGCCGCCCCGCAGCCGGGATAGGCCGGGCCGGGCCGGGGCCGCCTCCCGCCCCCGGCAGCGGGCGGTGCGGGGAGGTTCGGCCGCGCTGCCGCCTCCGCTGCCGGTGCGATCGCCAGAGCGTCCCCGCTCCCCGCTGCGGAGGGCACGGCAGCGGCGATGCCCAGGCGGAGCATCGCCGAGGTGAAGGTGCTGGACGTGCAGAAGCGGCGCATCCCCAACAAGCACTATGTGAGTGCCCGAGCCCGGCCCTGGGCGAACAAAGGCCGGGCGCTGCCGGCCCCGCTCCCGCGCGGAGCTCCGGGAAGGGAGGACGGAGGAGGAGGAGGAGGAGGAGGAGGGCGGCAGCGCTGCCGGGGGTGCCGCTCGCCCTGTCGGGATCCCCCGTGCCCCCTGCCAGCGTGGGGATGCTCCGCCGCTGTCCCCAGACCCCGCTCCCGGTGGATGCCCGCGGGATGCGGTCGGGGGTTGCGGGCACCGGGCAGCGGCCACGGGCACCGCGGCGAAGCGTCCCCGCTCCGGTGGCGTGGCAGCGGGGCCGTGGGACCTGTTGGTCGCAGAGTCCCGGGCCAAGGGACCACCCTGCTCCTGATTTCGGCTCCCTGGATAGCCCTCGGGCCCTGGGAAGGAGCCCTCGTGTCCCCCGCATCCTGCCCAGCGCCTTCCTGCGTGCTCCGGGGCATCTTCCAAACTGTTGTGGGTTTGTCTATTTTTGAAGGTGGTTTTCTTTTTTTTATGATTTAAACTTTGGTGCGTTTCCAGGCATCCGTGGAGAGCTTGTGGGTGAATCCTGGCAACAGCCGTAAAACAAAGACCAATTTAAACTTTGGTGCGTTTCCAGGCATCCGTGGAGAGCTTGTGGGTGAATCCTGGCAACAGCCGTAAAACAAAGACCAAAATGTTCTTCTTCCCTCCCCGCTAGCCTTCGAGCGGGGTGACCCAGTGACACACTGTTCGTGGCACATTTGGGTTGTGCAGATGTGGTGTTTGCTCTGGCTGGAGTCCGCTGTCTGAAGAGCCAGGGTTTCCGAGCTCTCGGGAGAGATCAAGGGCTTCTCCGGGTCCCCTCGGCTGGTTTGTTGGCAGCGAGCAACAATTGGAGGAAAGCCGAGGGCAGCCGGCTYCAGGAGGGGAGGGCAGAGGGGTCTCTCCTCTCATCCAGGGATGTGACGCGGCTGCTGCCCCCCACCCACCCACCCCTTAGCGCCCCTTCCTCCCGCTGCCCTGCTTGTGGCTTTCCCAGCGCCTGGCACCGCCCCAGATGTGCCCTTTCCGTGCCGTGTCCGTGCCGTGCCCGTGCCAGCCTTGCTCCTCCCGGCTGTGCCGTGCCCCCGCTCCGGAGCGCCGCGTACGTGCGGAGCTTTGCGCGCTGCTGTTTGTCTTGGCGGATCCAGGGCTCCAGGTCCCGTAAGGAGGCCGGGCTGCCATCGCCTGTGGCTGCTCCTCCGCTCTCCCTGCAGCCCCTCCCGCAGCCGTGCGCCCCTCCGGAGCGGTGTCCCCYGCGCCCGGGACGCGCACCCCGAGTGCCGCGCACCATCTGCTTTGTGCGCTGGCCCCGCAACCCCCGCCCGTCGTGGAGAGCCGGGTGGAGTTGGGCATAGCACAAATAATCCCTGTGAGGCTGGAAAACTGGGACAGCACTGTTTTGTGAGGAGAGAGGGAGCTGGATGGCGGGGCGGCTGGGTGGGGACAGCGGAGCTGCTCTCGGTTCGTGACAGCTGTGCGGCCCGGCCATTCCGCCTGCTCAGCGGATCCCTCTGCCTCTAACCTTTCCCTGGACTTGTCTTGGACCCGAATCCAGCAGTGGGAGCCAGCGTGGCTCGCAGAGGGCTGAGCAGGGAGGGGCCGGCAGCTTGCAGGCAGCTGGAGTGAATGGGAGCGCTCGCCTTGCTTGAGGAATCAATAGAACCCGGCAGAATCACAAAGCCAGTTAATTATATGAAACCAAAACCTGTTGGGTTTTTTTTTTCCCTTCCCTTCCTCCTCTGCAAAGAGAGGGAGAGACAGCAAATCATGGCTGAATCGCCTGCAGACAGTGGCTGCTGGCACGCTGCTAAACCGAGGAGACCAAAAGGTGTCCGTGTAGAACCTTTGCTCTGTGCCTTCTTCCCGTGAGCACAGATGTGCTCTGCTCCATCCCTGAGGTGCTCTCCCTGTTTCTGGGGAGGCTGGAGGACTCCTTATCCCTGGGAAGGCTGGAGGACCATGCTGGCTTTCCCTCCTGCTGCCTCTGTGCCGGCCTGACCGAGGAGTGACCTGCCCTGCTCGGGCTTCTCTGCGTGGGCCAGAGGCTTCTCTTTGCTGGACAAAGGTGCTCTTGTGTGCTCGTGGTGGGGTCACAGCACAAAGTTATGAATTCCACTTTCCCAGGCAAGTGAGATCAAACCAGTGTTCCAAAGTCCTCTCTACACCTGCAGCRGGGAGGGCTGGCTCTGTTCAGGCTGCTGTGGTTTGCCTTTCACCTTGGTAATTGATACAAAAAGACAAAAAGTTGATTTTTTGCAGGTCTGCTGTGAAACGGGATGCATGATATTTCCCAAATTGCAGGGCAAGGACTCAGCAGGGTCCTGGCAGGGTTTGGTAGCTGGGTGCAGGTGCTGAGCTCAGTGTCAGGGTTCAGCTGAGGACCCAAACACGGCCCTGTGCCCTCAAACTTCACCTGTGCCACTTTTGTCTCCAGGCTTTTTTCATGGGCATGACCTGGAAGGGGCAGTGAGGAGTGATCCTCGTGCAGGAGTTTATTGCAGGATGCTCATGGCAGCCCCAGTTGTCCCAGGAAAAAGGGGATTCCATCCTCCAGGCAGTGGTGGAGGGTCCCCCTGCAGATTTTATTCCCATAAAATCCTGTGATCACAGCTCAGGGGTGCTGCCAGCCAGGGTTCTGGGGCCGTCCTGCAAATCTGAAAAGGCAAAGTCCAAGAGTAAAGTTTAAAAATAATCACTGTGAGAGACAGAGTAGCAGACTGTCATTTCTCTGCTYTGGCCAAGTCTCTGATAAATGAATGTTTATTCAGAAAAGACCCAAAACAAAGCCATAGTTGAAACAGACTAWATTTTCCTTTAAAGGACTTCACGCGGGACCTTTTAATAGTATTGTGTTTGTTATTCTCGAGTAGGAGCCCTAAAATAAAGCTTTTCCTCCTCAATCCAGATCTGGGTGGTTTTCTTTCCCTTGAGCAAGTTTCAGGATGTTTCTTTTTGGTCCAGCTGCAGTGTGTGTGTGTGTGTTTTGTGTGTGTTAACAGCAATGCTGTGGAATCCCATCTCTATTTCTGCCAACCAAGAACATTTCCATGGTTATAGAGGTTTAAATAGTTGTTCTGGAGCACCATCCTGAATTAAATCTATCCATTCCAGAGAAAAAAGAGAACAGCATGCTGTTTGGGTGACTGGGAAAGCTGAATTACGTTCTCGCAGTACTTCTGTTCCCAGCCTCCGTGTATCCCTGAAAAAGGGAAATTTAAAATAAAAAATAAGTTTGCATTTATTCTGCAAACCCAGTGAACAAGATGGCAAACTTTAAATGAGGTGAAGACCTCATTTGTGGCAGCTTTGTTGTGAAAGTAATTAACAGTCTGTGGTTGATGGGATAGACAAATCTTTTAAAACAAATTAGAGGAGAAGCACGTTCCAAAAGGGAAGGTGTTGTATTTTTGTATTTTTTGTATTTTTTGTGGAATTTGTGATGTGGTGGAGGTTGGGGTTTGGGTTTTCTGTTTCTTGCCGTGGTGAGGCCATTTGTGGTTTCATTCCTCRTCCAGCCCAACCCCACTGCTTATCTGGGACTGATTAGGGATTGATAAGAGAGTTTGAATGGCAAGAGGACAGAGCTGCCAGTCTGCAGCATTGGTGGTTCTTCAGAGCGTGTATTTGTGGAGCTGAGGGTATTTCTGAAGTGCCCCATGGATGTTTTTTGTGTTTTGTGGTGCCCTGGTTGCCCGGCTGGAGCAGAGCTCAGGGAGAACCTGGCACGGTGTCCCCTTGTCCAGCTGAGTTATTCCTGTGGATTTTCTGTGTGATTTCTGCCCGTGTGAATCATTCTGCCTGTTTGGCCTCAAAAGGACATCAGGGGATGTTTCCCCTTCATGCTCTGCTCACTGGGAAGGGTGACCATGCCTGTGATGTGCAGAGAATGTCCTGTGGGCAGCCAGAGGAGCAGGAGGGTGACGTGAGCGGTGTGAAATCTGTTCCTGGTGTTCTCAGTCAAACCGGGAGCGAGGGGGAGCCCAGGAAGCTGCACTCTGACTCAGGGTGGCCTCTTGATGCTGTGAGGGTTTTCTCAGCATCCTCAGTAGGGTTTTGCTGCCGTATCCTGTGGCTGTGCTGTGTCTCATCCCGTTTCCTGTCAGCTGCATGATGCTGTCCCAGCCACAGGCAGTGATTTTGGCACAAGTTTTGCCCTGTGCTCGTGCCTGGTCCTGCTCTGCCTGGTCCTGCTCTGATGGTCAGAACTGAGCTGACCAGCCTTTCCTCCTTCCCTCTCTGCAGAGTTGGGGTTCAGTGGAGCTCTCTCAGCTTTTTGGATGAAAAGCAGCGCTCAAACCCAAACTCTGCTTTGTTTTTCCTCCCCAGTTACTCAGGGTTGTTGCAAAYCTTGAGTGTGGCAGCTSAGCTSAGCAGAGGGGCCAGGTCCTGGCTGCTCCATGGCCCCTGAGGCAGGAGCTGATGCTCACAATTCCAGCAGTGAGCTCCAGCACTGGGACCATCCCTGGCTCTGCCTGCTCCCAGCCCTGCTGACCTTCATCCCCCACAGCCCTCTTTGGAGGGTATCTCTGTCTTCCGGCCCTTCCGTGCCGCACTGGGAAATCGGAAGCGGAGGAATCCATAAATGTGACCTTCAGCAGGATTGGCTGTGTCACTGAGGGGTCTGAGCGGGCCCTGCTGGGCTGTCCTTGGGGTCCCTGCCTTTGTCACAGCCTTGTGAATGTGCCCTTGCCACCCCAGCAGGGCTGGCTGTGCACTCAGGCCGGGCTGTGCCCTGCCAGGCGGTCAGCGGGGCACTGGGGAGGGCACGGATCAGAGGGGTGGGCTGGAGCGAGGGGAGGGCGCTGCTTTACACTCCTGGATGTGGGGACAGGCTGGTTTGGTGATGGTGAGGATATTCCTGCCCTGGTGTTGGTTTGGTGATGGTGAGGATATTCCTGCCCTGGGGTGGTTTTGGTGGTGATGAGGATGTTCCTGCCCTGCTGCTGCCTCCATCCCTGTCCCAGCTCCCTGCAGCTCTGACCTGGACTCTCTGTTCTCCTCAGCCAGAAGGACCAGGGCAGTGCCCCGTGCCCTGCAGCTGCAGTGGAGCACCTTCCCATGCCTTCCCTCAGCCCTTCTCCAGCTCTCCACCCGCACAGCAGCACTCAGGGCTCCCAGGCAGTCTGGTCACTCAGCTGGGGGCTGGCTGTCCCTCTCCTGCCCCAAACCTTGGCACCCCATGGCACAGGAGCCCCCCTGTCCCCTCCCAGCCCCGCACACCCACGGCAGCGAAGGCTGATGGAGAGGGGCCAAGCACAGCAGCTCAGTGCCAAGAACTTTCTTTGTTTCCAGCCACCTCCCTCCTTGTTTTTTTTCCCTCTTTTCCTCTTACAATTTCCCCCTCCCTTTTCTATATTAAACCCGCTCTGCCTTGGCTGGGCTCAGCTCCTTTGGTTCCTGTGTCCCTTTGGGTTTCTCGTGTGGTGGCCGAAGGGAGGGTGAGGCTCTCCCATCTCTCCTCGTTTCGAGGCCAGGCTAGCGTGGGTGAAATCAGAATTCTGATGCTTTTGAGCGATGCTTTTCCTCTTTGCTGCTGAAAGATGCTTTAAACGTGTGGAGTTTTCCACAGAGGGGTTTATTGTGCAGAGTCTCCCTGGAGCTGGGACCACACAGGCTCCGAGCCTTTGGAAAGAGCTCTGCAGACAGCTCTGCCCCTGCTGGAGGCTGCTCTGTCTGGAGCTGCTGCAGGAGCTCTGCTGGAGCCTGGGGACATTCCCTGGTGTCCCTG
>NW_026624075.1:143522-147112 GCF_030028575.1 Malurus melanocephalus | reverse complement strand
TTTCTTTCAGCAAACTGTCGATGTTCTGGCAGTTCCCTTGCGATGGTTTTCAGCCCCATTTTCCACTGGGCTGTGCTCCCTCTGAGCTGCCTCTGCAGAKGAGCTGGGSATGGGACAGCAGTGACAGATGCCAGGAGGGGACCAAGCTCTGGTGCCCAYGGGGAAGGCTGCAAGATCCCCTGAGCCTTTTTCCATATTTTATTTCCATTTAGAACATTTAATGTGATCAAAGAGAACCTTGGGCCATGGTTGATGTCACATTTCTCAGCTGGTGATTTTTGAGTGGTTGGTATGTGACCATTTCCTTGTAATGGAGGAATTTTGGGAATCCCAAGGAGTTTGGGAGCCCAATCCCCGTGGAATCTGTTGTATTCAGCCTTTTCCATCTGCAAATTTCCATTTTCTGTGAAGGATCTGTTTCTTTTTCTGACCCTTCACGGGATGGTTCTGTGGGAAGGACGAGGAATGCTCAGCAGGAGAGAGGAATTTGGCTTTCCCCAGGTTTTATCGATCCCATTCCTGTGGGTTTCCCYGCTTTCCTTCAGGAGGTTCAGGAGATGCCCCTGGAGACGTTTTTGCTGCTGGAGAGGGATGTGCAGAAACTCTTACCTGAGCCCTGGGATTGCTGCATCCCAGCAGATTTGCAGTGAGCTCATCCCTGAGCAGAAACGCTCCTTCCCTCGCTGCAAAGGGCACAGAGAGCATGGGGTGCCCTCAGATCTGTGCTTTCATTACCCTGAAGAGCTCGGGATTATTTTGGCTGGGGCATCTCCACATCCTGATTCAAATCCCCCTCTAATGAGCTGTTGACTCCAAATAAAGGCAGGATGGGAATAAACAGCGAGGAGARGTTGGCTGCTGGTGCTGCCCCAGTGCAAGGCTCCCTCCAGGCAGGCAGCCAGCGGTGATATAACCCGAGGAGAGGAGAGCTGGGATATCAGCTGAGCTCCCAGCCCTCATGAGCTCATGCTGGCCCAGGGTGAGGSTGAAGGAGTTGGGTTCATGTCAGGTTAACCCTTGGAGTGCAGGTGGGGTGGTCCTGCTGCTCTCCACAGCTGGAGCAGATGTTGTATCACAGGAGCCATCTGTGTTCCTGGTGTTAGGAAAGTGCAGAGAAAGTGCAGGTCCTTCGTCTCAAAATCACAGTTTGTGAAGGAAAAGAGAGCAGGGAATGGCTTCAGGCTGAGAGAGTGGGTTTGGGTGGGATATTGGGAAGGAATCCTTCCCTGTGAGGGTGGGSAGCCCTGGCACAGGGTGCCCAGAGAAGCTGTGGCTGCYCCTGGATCCCTGGMARTGYCCAAGGCCAGGCTGGAYRGGGCTTGGAGCACCCTGRGATGGTGGAAGGAGAAGCTCTTTAAGGTYCCTTCCAACCTAAGTTCAACAAAAGTGAATGTTGAATTGATGTTTTGAAAGGAGGAAAGTTCTTTATGTCAGCAATAAGACCTTGATCCCTCTTGCTGCCTCAGTTTCTGTCCTCATTGGGAAGTCATTCCTCTGGGACGAGTTTGCCATCTCTCAGGAATGTCCCCACCTTGGTGGCTCAGGCTGTGCCACCCCTCTGAGCAGCAGGGTGAGATTGGTTTCGGTTTTTAGCAGCCCATTGGATCGGGTTTGATAAACTCTAATAATCGATTTTTGTGCTGTTCACATCAGACCCGTGGTGTTTGAGTTTGGGTATCGGGCTGGGATGTTGGTCACATTCCAGCACCTGGAAAAACGGGCATCTCACTGGGAAAAAATTGGTGAAACCCCTGAGGGATTCTGTTTTAAATATAAAACATCAACATTCGAGAGCTTTCATGCTTGGCTTTGCCAGCAGYTCCAGCAGCTCCCTTCACCTGAGCTTCTGAATGGTTTGCTCCTTCTTCAGGGAGCTGACACTTGAATTTCTGCAAATAAGGACACGAGTTAGGAGGAAAAAAAATACCTTTGGTTGTGCTCAGGCAATCTGTTCTCAATGCGAGATTTGTATCACTTGGGTGTTTCACTGGCACCTCGTCAAGGGCCATCTCTGCTTTCTGTGCAAAACAAGGGAGGGATTGCTTGTTGTCCTTCACAGGAGAATTAATGCTGACATTATTATATTATTGGGCTGGGTTTGGTGTTTTGTTCTGCATTCATCACCGGTTAAAGCCTGGTCGTGGGGTCTGCGAATAACCTGCAATTACTGGGATTGATTGTGGGGTGTTTGAAGGGTCAGGAGGGTGATTTCAGTGTAAGAAACACAATCCCAAATGGGTGGAGYTCCAAACCTCGGGGGATTGAGCCATTTCAGTCTCATTTCCAGGTCCAGGCTGATGCAGGTGCTGCTCTGGGATCTCAACTCTGAATTTGATGCTGGGGTGGCCACGGTTCAGTTACAAACTCCTGTGTCTGGAGGGATTTGTGCCGTGTTTTGACACAGAAATTCCATTTCACTACCAGTGTGTGCCCCTGTTTAGGCCCACAGAGCTCRGTTCACAACCAGAAATAAACATTTGGTCAAACAGCAGCGGTGGGGTTTGATAATTAAAGCTTGCCCGTGTTGTGGTGTGGCTGAAATGATCTGAAGTGTCCCCATGGCTGTGTCCCAGCTTTTTGGGTTGTGATGGGGCGTTTTGGATCCCCCCTCTCTGATTTCTCCCTCTGTCCCCTGCAGGTCTACATCATCAAGGTCACCTGGTCCAATGGAGCCACCGAGGTCATTTACCGACGCTACAGCAAATTCTTCGACCTGCAGGTGGGGAATGGTCCCTGGGTTGGGGGGACTTTATAAATAAATAGTTTTGTATATTAAATAGAATTTAACCTATAATTAATATATTAATATATTAAAATATCATTATATACAATCTATAATTAACATATTAATATATTCCTGGGTTGGGGCTGGGGAGAGGGGACTTTAGAAATAAATAGTTTTGTATATTAAATAGAATTTAATCTATAATTAATATATTAAAATACCATTATATACAACCTATAATTAATATATTCATATATTTAATATATTTAATATATTCCTGGGCTGGGGCTGGGGAGGGGGGAATTTAGAAATAAATAGTTTTGTATATTAAATAGAATTTAATCTATAATTAATATATTAAAATAGCATTATATACAATCTATAATTAATATATTTAATATATTAAATATATTTAATATATTCCTGGGCTGGGGCTGGGGAGGGGGTAAGCTGGAATCTGCTTTACCCTGACTATGCCTTCTGAAAGGCCAGAAAATTCTTTAATTTGAGGCAATCTGAGCACAGCCTGGGGAATCCCTGAGAAAACAACCAAAAAACAATCTCAGAACCTGCTGGACTCCTTATCCAGTGGCCCTTGCACATCAGAAAGGGCTTTTTGCATGTCCCAGTGTGGAAATTCTGCTCTTGGTTCCTGAGTTAATGCAGCCAGGGCTGTGCTGGTGGGAATTCCTGCAGCAGAGATCCCTGGGGGTTTTATTGGGGGGGGTTGTTTGCTTTGGGGGAGGATTTTGTTCGAGTTGGGTCCAAATTCCATTKCTGTGGCTTTTCCAGCTGCTGTCCCAGCAAACCACTGGGAAACACCTGAATCCCTGGAGCAGATCCTGGGCAAATGCCCACCCCATGC
>NW_026624075.1:140703-142799 GCF_030028575.1 Malurus melanocephalus | reverse complement strand
AAACCCCAAAGCTGGGCTGGAGAAACCCCAAAGCTGGGCTGCAGAAACCCCAAAAGGGGGCTGCAGAAACCCTAAATCTGGGCTCTGGGTGAGCAGGCAAAGGGTGTTCTCCTCCTCCTCCTCCTCCCTGGTGGAGCTCAGCCAGGGGCTCTGGGAGCTTTGGGAGCCAAAACGCAGCTGGAACTGCTGGAACAGCTCCGTGCAGAGAACAGGAAAGGCACGGGGCATCTGTGGAGGGGATGGGGCAGTGCTGGGGCAGGCAGGGGTTAATCTGAGTGCTGGTGTAACCAAGGAAATGGGGCAGTAAATAAACAGGGAGCAGCTGCCAGCGCTGGGAGGAAATGGAGCTGAGCTTCCTCCTCTGCAGCATCTCCAAGGTGGTGGCCGGGCTCATTCCGTTCCCTGCTCCAAGGGGGCATTGCCTTTTGGGGTTTTGGTGCCTCCAGCTGGGGCAGGAACGTGGGGAATGGTGGCTGTCCTTCCTCTGTTCCTCCCTCCATCCTGGCTGGAGCTGTGTATGCTCCTGAGACACAGAAAACATCATCCCTGGGGCTGCCTGGAGCCACAGTCTCTGCACAACACCCTGGAGCACCTCTAGGAGCAGAGATACCTTACAAACACACATTTTCTATATTAAATATAATTTAATTATAATAATTATAATTTCTATATTAAATATAATTATTAATTATAATTTAAATATTAAATTATAATTTATTGTATTTAATTTATAGAATTAAATATAATAAATATAATTTATTAAATAGAATTTATTTAATATCTATTTAATATATTAATATATTAAGATATCATTATATACACTCTATAATTAATATATTAATGTATTTAATTTATCAATATATATTTAATTATTTTTTATATATATATGGTGAAGTTGGGAAATTTCAAAGCAAACATCTCCCCTCTTTGCCGTTCCCTGCAGCTTTTTCTGGAAAAAAAAAAAAAATTAAAGGGAAAGAAAATAGTAACAACCATTCCTTTCTGGCTCTGTTGAAAGAATGAAAGAAGCTGTGGTTTTTCCCCTTCCTTCCCCCTTATCACACAGGCTTCCTGGTGCCCTCATTTCAAACTTGTGGTGCAGGATAGTGGAAATTGGATTGAGAGGCGAGGAGTGAAACAGATCCTCTGAGCACAGTGGAAAAAAATGCTCTGGGTAGGCCTGACTGTTGCCATTGCTGGAGGCCTTTCTTGTGTGACTCTTGGATGATTCTATGCCAATTTTAGCTCTTTAGGCAGAAATTTTCCGTGCTGGAAATTATTCATGCCTCTGGTTGTTAAAAAAAAAAAAAAAAAAGTAAAAAAATTCCACACAGCCCCTCCACAAAATAAGTGAGGGACTGAAATGGCTCAGCTGCTTCTGAAAACACCAAGAGGGGAAAATATTTTTCCTTAGGTCCTGTTCTGATGGCCTTTTCGATGTGCTGGAGGAAGAATTGGAAATTTGAGTCGCAGGTGATCTCTGTGTCAAGAATCTGTCTTTCACTTATGCAGGGAAAGTCCATCCAGATTTATTCATGCTCACAGCCCTGAGCCATCCCAGCACATGCACGTTTGGGTCAGGACGTTTGTTCATTTTAATTCAGTGTTCCCAGCGCTCCTGGCTGCGTTTCCCTGCTCCTGTCAGGGCTGTGTTTTCAGGAGCAGCGTTTGGGTGAGGGTTGGTGCAGCATCTCTGGTTCTCAGGGCCATGGGATGGGATCAGAGAGGGACAGAGGAGTCTGCTGGGGCTGTGGGGATGCTGCAGGTGGGAGCAGCCCAGGCTGGGGCATGGGAGGAGCTGGGGATTTTCTCCCGATATTCCCACTGGGGCCACAGCCGGGTCATTTGTCACCTTCCATCGTGGCCAAACAATTATTTCAGGAGCAGGGCCAAGAGAAACATGAGCACGCTTGGTGCTGACAGCAGAGCCAGCTTCCCTTCCCTTCCCTTCCCTTCCCTTCCCTTCCCTTCCCTTCCCTTCCCTTCCCTTCCCTTCCCTTCCGAGGGGCTTTGCTCTGTAGATCCTCTGTCTCTCCCCCTTGTTTTCTCCATGAACATTTCCTTTCACATGGCAATTTGCATGAGAGCAGCTTTTT
>NW_026624075.1:133043-139498 GCF_030028575.1 Malurus melanocephalus | reverse complement strand
CTCCTCTTTGGGACAGGTCACCCCAGAGCTTTTCCCCTTGCAGTCCAAACCCTTTTCTTTGTCCCTGTGGCAGAGGTTGATGTTCTGGGGCTGCTGCTCTGTGCAGGGTTTGAATTTTGAGGGCTGGAGATGCGACACAGGCTGAGCTAAACACACTCACTGCACAGTTCAGGGGCAGAAAAACTGTGAGTTTGAAGCCACATTCAAATTTTCTGTGGCTCTCCCTCCCATTCCTGTCTGTCTGCACATCCAGTGTGTTTCCTGCCTTGTCCATGTGTTTAACAAATCCTTCAGGTTCTCAGCTGGAAACTTTCAGCTTTGACCCACCTGGAGCTGTGTCATCTTGGAGAGAGTCCTGCAGCCCTGGGGCCAGCAGCCTTGTGTGGAACACCCAAAAATAAACCGTGTGTTGAWGTGGTGCCTACTTCCAGGAGAAAATTGGCAGCAGGCAGTGCTCTGTGCCTGTCATCTCCACGTTGGGAGGGACTGACCCTTCTGGAGGGGTTCCTTGCCTGGGGTGGGCACACAGGGCCAGGCAGAGGCAGGGACAGGAGGAAATCTGTGTCTCAGGGATTCAGAGAGGTTTTCAATTAAATGAGCTCTGAAGAATGGATCTGGCACACAAAGAGGAATTGTTCTCATCAGCTTGTTTCAGGCAGTGGGAGGCTTGAAAAATTCAAAGGAGGCTCTTGCTTCCATCACTGAGAGCCCAGTGCTCGCCTTCCTCTGTCTCCTCCTCTTCCTCCTCCTCCTGTATTATTTAACCGGGCTCCTGGCAGGAATTCACTGAGGTGAAGTGAGTGTTGTCTCAATCCTCAGAACAGCACAGGGCTCCTCCAGGTGRGAATGCCAGCCCAGGATTCACCCCTCTCCTGGGTCATGCCTGCTCTGGGCGGTCTCTTTGATGAAAAAGCCCTGAGGCAGCTCAGCCAGGGGTGGCTGCAGGAGCTGGATGGTTTTTTGCATCCAGGGATTGTAAACAGTGCTCTCTCAATAGCTCTTTCGCAACAGGAATCTTATTTCAACACTTCGGGGAGTTCTTTTTTTTTTTTTTTTTTTTTTTTTCCCCTCCAGGGTTTTATGGAGCTCAGCAAAATTCTGAGCAGTTGTGTGTGCAATGAGCTTGGTGGTTTCACCCTCCCACAAAAATAAATCAGCAGGGTCTTGCTCTCAGGCAGTTGGATCAGGAAAGGCAAGCCCTGCATGACCGAGGACAGGGAAAAACCCACAGCTTCCTCCAGCGAGGTTCCTGCCAAAAAACACCAGCAGAGCTTTGTCCTCTGTGCCCAGGCTGCACCCAGAGCCACTGCTGAAACACCCCACACAAAGTGCAGGAATAGTGAATTCCCATCCTGGAAGTCAGGAGGAGGAGAAACTCTTTCCATTAAATCAGGGCTCCTTCTGTTTGCAGAAGGAACAGTTGGGATTTTTCCAGCAGCGCATCMAAGACCTTCACCATTCTCCTCCTCTCTCCCGCCACAAAGAGCACACACAGTCCAATGCACTTCAGCCCAGTTAAAAGTTGGCTCCTCTGTGTTTTCTCTCTCCAAAAGTCTCCCATTTATAGCTTCCAGCTCTGGGCAGCGGCGGCCGGCCGTGTTCAGGGCAGGCATCGGGAATGGGCTGGGGCTGGCAGCTGATTCTGGAAGATGGGCCTGCCCCTGGCAACCTGGAGCCTGTATTCCCTGGGAATGTGCAGCCTGTATTCCCTGGAATGTGCAGCCTGTATYCCCTGGGAATGTGGAGCCTGTATYCCCTGGGAATGTGGAGCCTGTATYCCCTGGAATGTGCAGCCTGTATTCCCTGGGAATGTGGAGCCTGTATTCCCTGGGAATGTGCAGCCTGTATCACCTGGGAATGTGCAGCCTGTATCACCTGGGAATGTGCAGCCTGTATCACCTGGGAATGTGCAGCCTGTATCCCCTGGGAATGTGCAGCCTGGATTCCCAGGGAATGTGCAGGAATAAACTAATAGCCACCAAGTGCTGCCCCCAGCAGCTGCCCCAGACTTTAGCTCTGAGAATCGAGGATTATTTCTCAGCAGCACTTAGTGGCTCTTGTTTTATTCCAGACTGGAGCATCTCCGTGGCCCTTGGTTTGTTCCAGGCTCTGTGGCTCTCAGTTTATTCCAGGCTGGGAGCAGCATTTGGTGGCTCTTGGTTTGTTCTAGGCTGGGAGCAGCTCCATGGGTCTTGTTTTATTCCAGGCTGGGAGCAGCTCCATGGCCCTTGGTTTGTTCCATGCTCCACAGCTCTTGTTTTATTCCAGGCTAGGAGCAGAACTCTGTGGTTCTTGTTTTATTCCAGACTGGAGCAGCTCCGTGGCTCTTGTTTTATTCCAGGCTGGGAGCAGCTCCATGGCCCTTGGTTTGTTCCATGCTCCACAGCTCTTGTTTTATTCCAGGCTGGGAGCAGCTCCGTGGCCCTTGGTTTGTTCCATGCTCCATGGCTCTTGTTTTATTCCAGGCTGGGAGAAGCATTTGATGGCTCTTGGTTTATTCCAGGCTGAGAGCAGAACTCTGTGGTTCTTGTTTTATTCCAGGCTGGGAACTCTGTGGTTCTTGGTTTATTCCAGGCTGGGAGCTCCATGGCTCTTGTTTTATTCCAGACTGGAGCAGCTCCGTGGCTCTTTTGTTTTATTCCAGGCTGAGAACAGAACTCCATGGCTCTTGTTTTATTCCAGGCTCATCTCCCTCTCTCCTTTTGCTCATTTTGCCATGAGCCCATCTCTTCCTGCTCCCATCAGACGGTCCCTTGTTCCCAGATGCACCCGTGGCAAAGGAAGGGCTGGCTCCTGAGCTGCTCTCTGTCCATTCATCCCTCCCGGCACCCCTGGGCTCCTTCCCTCTGGAAAGTTGGCGCAGCAGTTGCAGGAGGCAGGCAGGATCCATCGCAGGCTCTGATCTGGGAGGGAGCCAGAGTGAAACCATCACAGGGGAGAGGCAAAAAGATGGAGGSATAAAAGTTCCATCCCTTGGGGAAGGAGCTGAGGTCTCGTGCTGCCAATCCTGTGTGGTTTGTTTGGGGAAGCTTTGGATAATTCAGTGTTTAAAGGTTTTCCCATTGCCCCACTCTCCTCAGGGATGAGCTGATGCCTTTCCAACCCCAGCTACTCGTTGGGAAAGCTCTGGAAATTCAGCTGCCCCTTCTTTCCAGGCCCTGGTGTCCTGTCTCCTGTCCCCAGGGAGGTGCCCAGGGGTTTTGATGAGGTTTTGTGGGTCTGGGCTGACTGAGACCTGGCATCTCTGCATGCTTTTAATCAATCCCACGCAGCCCACGTTGCTGGTGGAAAAACCTGCGATTTATCTCATGTGGCAGCAGCCCTGGCTCCAGAACGAGCCAGTTCCCAGCTGATTGATGCTGCCTGGGGAGAAGCTGAGCATGGAGAGCAGTAAATCAGCGTGAGGAGGGAGTGTTGTGCCTCGGAGAGGGGGATTTTCAGTGAAATTCAGTTGTTGAATCCTTTGGTACAGCCCAGCCTGGGGTGGGCACCCAAGGAGTGGAGMTGGGGARTGGGAGGGGGAATGGGGGGCAGAAATTAGGGCTGGGGTGGCCCTGCCCTTGTGGGGAAGGTGGTAAAGCTGAAGGGTAAAGCTAAAAGTGTTTTTTCCACACTCAAGATTCCTCCCTGCTCTCCCATCCCTCCCCGTGGGTGACACCAGGCTCTCACAGGGTACCATGGTGCCAGCTTGGTTTGGGGATTTTTTAGGAAATAATATTGCTGGAAAAATAGAGGAAATTATTTTCAGAAAATTCAGTTGTGGTTCTTCCTCCTTCTCTGGGAATTTCTGCTGCAGAACTGCTACTGGCAGCAGGCATTGCCCCTCTGCTGCCCTGGGAAGTGCTGAGGTGTGGGAACTGCCAAGGGATCCAAAATCCTGGAGTTCTCACCCAATCTCAGTCAACAGAACTTTGCAATCCCATATATTTTTTCACTGAAAGAAGAATTTTCTGTGCTCAGCCACGTAAAGAGCTAAACCAGCTGGGAAACTCTTCAGAAGGGGAGGTTTCCTGAGTTGGGAGGAGAGCTAATGTTTAAGTTTCAGCAAGGAAAGAAGCTCAGTTCAGCCTGTGTAAAACATTCTCTTGGGTTTTTTTCACTGTTAATATTYTTAAGTAATGCTTTCCCCTTGATGAGTCACTTAAAACACTTTTTTTTTTAAAAAAAAGCCTTTTAATTTGAGCAGTTCACATTGAAGCATTAATTGTAATGGATCCTCACCTGCTGATCTTTCTCCTTGGSAAATCAGCATTTTCCAGTTCCCCTCCTACCTGCAGGAGATAAAAAGTCCCCTTGGAAAGTTCCCAGGAGCTCTGAGGTTTCCATTTTGGGGAGATGACTGCTTTCAGCCCCGAAATCGTGATGGTTTTTTATCAATCAGTGAATTTTTCCAGGCTCTGCAGGTTTGCTGTCCGTGTCCCCGTGGTGAGGTGACACTTTGAGAGCTCTCAGATGAGGATTGGTGCTGCAGGGTTTGTGCTCTGGGGTTTGGGCACCTCTGGGCTGGGCACATTCCTGTCCCACCCTTTTTGGGAGGAAGGGAATGGGGGAGGCTGCAGGATGGAGATGGGCAGGAGGAGGGGGGAATGAAGGCTCCAGGAGGAGATGGGGATGGGGATGAGGAGATGGGGATGAGGAGGAGATGGGGATGGAGAATCCAGGAGGAGCTGGGGGTGCAGGAGGAGTTGGGGATGGAGGCTCCAGGATGGAGATGAGCTGGAGATGAGGAGGAGATGGGGATGAAGGCTCCAGGAGGAGCTGGGGATGAGGAGGAGATGGGAATGGAGGCTCCAGGATGGAGATGGGCTGGGGGTGCTGAGGAGGTGGGATGGGGATGGAGGCTTTAGGAGGGAGATGGGCTGAGGATGAGGTGGAGACGGGGTGAGGATGGAGGCTCCAGGAGGAGCTGGGGGTGCAGGAGAAGCTGGGGATGGAGGCTCCAGGGGGACCTGGGGGTGCAGGAGGAGATGGGAATGGAGGCTCCAGGGGGACCTGGGGGTGCAGGAGGAGGTGGGAATGGGGATGGAGGCTCAGGGGTTGGAATTTCCTCTCTGGTTCACCCCCCAGGGAATTCCTGGCTGCCCCTGGCACCCCGTGCCCACGAGGCACAGGGCAGTGTGGGATGACAGCAGCCTTGGCTCGGGTCCCCTCCTCTCACAAAGAGCCTCTTGTGGCTGTGGCTGTGCTGCAGTGCTCAGACTGGGGAGCCTTTTGTTGAACTCCTCTTTTCCTCTTTTCCCTTCGAGTGGTGTCAAAAGCTGGCGTCTGTGCCCTGGATGAGAGCCCTGGATGGCAGCCCTGGCTGCTGGGGCACGGAGCAGGGCAGCTCTCACTCTGCACCGCAGAGCAGCAGCAGCTTTTACACTGAGCCTCCCTCCAACAGGCACAGCAAACTCTGGCACAGCAAACCCTGGCACAGCAAACCCTGGCACAGCAAAGCCCGGGCTGGGTCAGGCTGGGAGGGACAGCAGAGGGTCACTGGTGCCACCTCCCTGAGCGCAGGGCACGGGATGGTGTCCAGATGGCCTGGAATGTCCCCAGGGAGGAGACTCCAGCCCCTCTCTGGAATCTCTGCAGGGCTCTAGCAAAGGCAGGGAAAGCCTCCAGTGCCTCCAGGATGGCTCTAGTGCCTCCAGGACAATGCTCAGTGCCTCCAGGATGGTGTCTATTGCCTCCAGGATGGTGTCCAATGCTTTCAGACAGCTTCCAATGCCTCCAGGATGGCATCCAGTGCCTGCAGAATGGCTCCAGTGCCTCCAGGATGGCTTTCAGTTCCTCTAGGATTGCTTTCAGTGCCTGCAGGATGGCTTCCAATGCCTTCAAACAGTGCTCAGTGCCTCCAGGATGGTGTCTATTGCCTCCAGGATGGTGTCCAATGCTTTCAGACAGCTTCCAGTGCTTCCAGGATGGTGTCTAGTGCCTTCAGATAGCTTTCAGTGCCTCCAGGATTGCCTAGTTTAACAACAATCAGATGTGCAGCATTCAGGACTGTTTTCTTCACGCTTTTCTGGTCACAAGCCTTCCCAAGCTGTTCCCTGCAGGAGGAGCAGGGCCAGAGATGCTTCTCCATCCCACAGCACAACAGGAGTGCTGCACAGAGCAGCAGGGCTGTGAGGGCAGCCTGGGTTTTCATGGGTTGAGGGAAGAGCAGGAGATCCTGGCGTGCCTGGGGGAGCAGAGTGTGGCCGGTGCCAGCTCTGGGGACATTTTCTCCTTCACAAACTCTCCCCAACTGTTTTGAGAAGCAGCTGCAAACACAGTCCAGTTGTGCTCAGCATTACCCCAGCTCTGAGCTCTCTTGTTTTCGCTCTGAGAGCTCCTTTTGGTTTTCCTGTTGTCTTTGGGAGCTGTGGGGGAGTTTCCAATTTCTTCTCAAAACGCAGGGAAAATACCTCCTTCATTCTGTCCCCTCTGCACCAAACCTCATGGATTTCATCCCAGTGTTTGGGATCCAA
>NW_026624075.1:125349-132181 GCF_030028575.1 Malurus melanocephalus | reverse complement strand
GAGCTCTGGGCCACTCTGGCTGTGAGCACACAGATATTTCAGTTCTTTATCTGCTGAGCCATCTGAGTTCTTGGCCTGCACCCTGTCCTTRGAATCCTCTGGATTTGTTTGCCCAGCGAGTGTTAAACCCCTCAGGATTTCTCTTTCCCCCTGGAATTCTTTAGAGGAAGAGCAAGAACCCCACTGGCAGAGCTCCTGCCAGGGCTGAGGGGGTGTGAGGCTGCCCAGGCATTGCCCCCACACTGCTTTTCCTGTTCCTGCAGCTCCAGGGGACATCCAGGGACAGGGAAAGAACAATGGAATTCCAGCTGATGGACAGCCTCGACTCACAGACAGGATTTCTGTGGTGTGACATGTCCAAAACAAGGGGTTTTGTGCCCAAAGAACGGATGTGATAATCCAGGGGGTTTGGCGAGGTGGGGGATTGCTGGTGGCTGCTGCTGTGGGGAGAAAAAAGAGCCCAAATGTGCCAAACCAGCCTGAGGGGGTCTCTTTGACCACAGAGATGCCTTCACCCCCAGCCCAGAGTAGCTAATGAGGATATTTAGGAATGTCACGGTGCCATAATCACTTCCAGGGGCTGTCAGGTCTGTTCAGTGCAGCTCTTTGTGCTGGGCTCTGCCTCCTGGCTCTTCCAGAAACATAAAGGCCTTTGTGGGCTTTGCTTTTCCCTGAGTGCTGTGGAAAAAAAAAAGAAAAAAAATCAGTTCCACCCCTTTCTGAGCAAGAGAATCTGGTCTGGGATCTGATTCTGGCTGGTGCTGGTGTTGTAAGAGCAGCAGAGGCAAAGCTCACCTGATGTCACAGCAGAAAAGCCMTCGCTGCTGCTCTTTCTGCCAGCAGGGAAAGGTGGGAGCCAAACTGGCAAAGGGCATGGCTTGGAAAAATTGGATTTATGCTTTGGCTGTGCTGCACTTGCAGCAAATTCCCACCAAAACGCTGCTGTTTTTGGAAGGGAAGCCTGCTCGGAGCGCTCACACTCACCGATATTTGTTTCTCCTCAGTGTTGAAATAGTTTCCCTTTGCTCAGGAACGTGTCGCTGGGATTTCCACCTCAGGAAAAAGGGGGTGGAAATTGCTGTAAAATAAAGGCTGGGGCAGTTTCAGGAGTCCTGTTGCCTCGGGGAAGTTGTGCTGTTGGAATCGTGGTGGCTTTCCCTGGAGCAGGAGGAGCTGTGATCTTTGCACGCTCTGCTGCTGACAGAGGATTCCCCTGGGCTGAGGGAAGGCTCTTGGAGCATTTGCTGGCTGTGCTGGAGCCTGATTCCTTTCTGGAGCACTTCTTTGCCTTCCCAGTTTGAGTTTTGTTAGAGCTGAGCCCCAGCTTTGTCCCTCTGCACCCAGGTGAGCTCAGTCGAACAGCCTGCGCTTCTTTCTTTGCAAAATGTGGCTCTGCCTCCCTGACTTGCTGAGGTTTTGGTTGTGTTGAGCTCCTGGAATACTGGAGTTTGCTCCCAATGCCATTTTGAGCATCTGGGTTTCATTCCCAGGGGATTTTCAGCCCCGGTATTTTCCTGGCAGTTCTCTCCTTTCTGGGAAGCCCCTTGGAGAGCAGCAGCAGGAGCTGTGGTCACTGCAGTTCCCAGCAATGCCTCCTGCAGCTCTGGCTTCTGAACAAACCCCTCAGTGTCCCCAGCTCGGGGTCACCCCCACACCCTGAGGGGATGCTTTTGGGTTTGTCTGTGGGGCTGCTTTCCTGGAATGGGACGAGAATTCCATGATTGCCCCATATTGCAGCACCCACCAGCTCTGTTTGCGGCTGTGCTGCTCCTGTCGGGACTGCTGGCTCGAAGGGTTTGACTCAGGGGAAACTTCTGGAGCCTTTGGCCTCTTCAACAGGGCTCTGATGGTATCAGAAGGGGCTTTTGTCAGTGCAATTCCTCCAGCCTGCTCAGCTCCTGTGGGGTCACACAGCTGGGTCCTGCAGAGCAGAGCAGGGCAGTGGCACCTGAGTTTTGGGGTTGGGGTTGTGCCTTCCTGGCTGCTGGCACCACGCTCATCCCATAGCAGGGCTTGGATTTGGGTTTTTTTTTAGCCACTGAGGGGAGCTGGAAATGCTCTTTGAGCTGAGCTCCATGTGGCACTGGGGTGACTCTGGGGCACCCAGACCATGCCTGGCACCGTTTTGTGCCCCTGGGGTGGCTCTGGGGCAGCATCCAGTCCATGCCTGGCACCGCTCTGTGCCCCTGGGGTGGCTCTGGAACACCCAGACCATGCCTGGCACCATCTGTGCCCCTGGGGCAGCACACAGACCATGCCTGGCACCACTCTGTGCCCCTGGGATGGCTCTGGAGCAGCACACAGACCATGCCTGGCACTGTTCTGTGCCCCTGAGGTGGCTCTGGATCAGCTGGAGAGGGCACAGAGCCCTGGCAGTGCCCATCTGGGGACATGCCAAGAGTATCCCACACTTTCTGGCCGGCGTGGAGACCCCAGGAAAGAAGGAGCTGAGCAAACAAATGAGCTCAGCTGAGCCTGCCGAGGGAGGGCCGTGCCAGATCTTTCAGGAAACAGCTTTTAGGAGGAGACTGGAGCTTTCCAAACTCCTCGCAGCCCCAGTGGCCTGGAGCAGATCCTGGCCAGTTTTTTTTTTTTTTCCCCTGCCTCGGTGGAAACGTGAGCCTCGGCAAGGAGGGGTTGCCTGAGGCTGAGCTCACTTTGGCTGTAAAGTTGCTTTTTAGGAAGATTTAGCTACAGACAAGAGCGAAGCCCCAAGAAGGGAGGGGCAGAAAGGGGCTTTGGGGAGGGCATTTTAAAAAGCAGATTTAGGCCTCCTTTCTGCTCTCTCCCCAGCCCACTAACCTGCTCGGTGTGGGCATCAGTGCCACCCACAAATTTGGGGTTTTTCTGCCAGGACAGCTGTGGGGGTGCTTACAGCTGCCAGTGAAAGAGGTGGACGACAACTCCTCCATTTCCCAGCTCTRGTACCTGACTTTCCCCAGTCCTGTTGCATCTTCTGGAGCTGGAGAAGGTGCAAGGGTCCAGATTGTTATTTTCTTGGATAAAATGGGGTTTGTGCTGTGGCAGGGCAGTCCCAGGCTGTGCTGAGCCCCTGCACGGAGCAGATGCCAACTCCTGGAAACACCATCTCCTATCCCTGATCCCCAGCCCAGGAGGAGCTGGCTGCTCCAGGGGCTGGGATTAATTACGTGCACATTTGGGGCTGCCTTTTTTGTGAAGAGAGTTTGGAAGCCGTGCCAGGGGAGGTCTGGATGTGATTTGAAAGGTGCAGAGAAGAGAATTCTTTCCGAGGCCCGGGGCGGCGCGGGGGGAGTCCTGCGGGGCAGAGCAGGAGGCACAGCTGCTTTTCCACTCTCCAAATACCTGGCTGGGATGGGCTGGGGGATTTTTGGGGCTCTCAGCTTGCTGCAGACACAGCCTTTGGCTCAAGAGGAGCCTCCCAAATTCTGCTGGTTCAGATCCCCCTGCCTGTTATGTTTTTTTGGTTTTTTTAGCTCCTTGCTCCCCAGTATAACCGCCTGGAGAATTCCCACAGGAGGGAAGGATTTGCAGAGCCCTGGTTCCCTGTTTTTGTTTGTTTGGAGAGATWAACCCCTCCTGTGGCCTGCCTGCTCTGCCTCACACTGCTGGAGACCCAAATTCCTTATCAGGAATGAATCCTTATCCTTTTCCCCAAGATTTCCTGACAATTTTCAGTCCCAATGAGGCGCTGAGGCAGTGGGACCCCCCCCCCCCCCCCCCCCCCCCCCCCCAGCACCCTCTGGGTCAATCATAAATCAAATCAGCCTTGATCACCCACAGAAGAGTTTGGCTCCTCCACTCCTGGGAGAACAGATCCTTTCTGGCACCAGAGGAGTTTTCATGGCCAGACAAYACCTGCAGTAGAGCTTCTCTTCTCTTTTGTAGGGATTAACGGGTTTTWGGGATCCAGAAAAAGCAGGCAGCAATCCTGGAGTGTGGGTGCTTGCAGGGGAGCCGTTCTGTGTTAGTGCCTTATCTCAGCCTTCTCTTTCCAAAACTTGTCTGACACATCCCCAGGTGATAAATGCTCCGTGCACTCGCAGCTTTGCTTGTTTGTGGAAAGGACAGGGTGTTTTACCTTCCTCGTACAGGGAATTTCTGCTGCCAGCAGGGAGGGAGCCTCGCTGCTCTGCTTGCTCATGCATACCATTATCTATGTAAATAAGAAAATCTAATTATCTCTGAGTCCTGGAGTTGTGACAAGAGTGAGAAGCTGGGCAAGCAGAGCCTGCAGCAGCGCTGACCTTTGCAGCTGATGGAAAACTGGTGGAAAACTGATGGAAAACTGATGGAAAACCCCGTTACCAGCAGAGCTGCCTCCCTTCCCATGCCTTGTGCTTGGTGTTCCTCATCCTCAGGAACTGCTGGGAGGACAAAAATGGGTTTGGAATGAGCTGTAGAGAGTTTGGGTTGGAAGGGACCTTAAAGGWCACCTCATCCCCCTCCTGCATGGCAGGGACASCTCCCACCATCCAGGGTGCTCCAAACCCCRTCCAGCACTGCCAGAAMYRGGCTGGAATTGTCCCAAACTCCTGGGAGCAGTACCAAGCAGAGGGTGCTCAGGATGGGGTGGTGGGACCACTCCAGAGGGTGCAGAGAGCTCGTGGATAGCCTCACGTGTTCCCCTCGTGCTCTGCAGCCTTTGGACTCAGGAAAAGCCCCTCTGGACAGCGTTGCTGTTCCCATTTTTTGGTGTGGCCCAAGGCAAACATGCCCAGGGAAATGCTGCATCTCCCTCACCCATCTTTCCCTTCCAGGAGGGAATTGTTTCCTGCTCTCTCCCGCCTGTCRAGTCAAGGGTTTGTGTGGCTGTGTTTGGCAGCACTGAAGGGGCTGCAATTATGTTAATTAGGCGATTTGATTAAAATCGGCTTTTTGTTAGAAAAGAAACTTCCCTGTTGAAAAATACCAGATCTGGAGCAAATGAAGAGAGGAGCTGGATTTCCTGCTGGCTCATCTGCTCCACGCCTGGGCTAATTTAAAATCACTTGTGATGAATTTATTCCCCCGAACTGTATTATTTTTATTATTATTCACTAGCATATGTTTGTTAAACATTTCAATATTCCCACACCCAGAGCTTATTATTTCAGCCATTTATAACCCACCCACCCATCAGTGATCTCATTTTGGCAGACCCAGAACCAGAGCAGCCATTCCTTACAGCTGCCAACAGAACTGGTGCGATCCATTCATCTTTTGTAAAAACCATCATTCAGACAGAATCCTCTGCAGCAAACACTCTGGGAATTGCTGATGGGAAGGGAAAACTTGATCATTCTCTTGTCAGATGGAAAATAATTGCTCGGGGCAGGGAATGGAGCTCCGACCTGGTTGCTGTTCCCAGTCTTTCCAGACAAATTCGCTGTTCCCAAGCTATTCACCCTCAAAATCAAAAAGACAGATTGAATAGAGGGGTATTTTTGTTTTCACTCTGTCACAAGGACTGCCAGACTTGGCTCCTCTTGGCAGGCTCTGAGAAGGAATGCACTGCAGAGCATTTCCCACCAGCAGTGTCCCAACCCCTCCTGCCAGCGGTGCGGGAATGAGGAACAATCCTGGGGGGAGCTGGGCTGACCCCATCCCTGTCACCAAGCATGGAGCTGGCCCTGGGTGCCTTTCAGAGCATTAAYTGAGCCTAGCAGGAGGTTTGGCTGCTCCACAAGGTTCCTGCTCGTGCTCTTTGCCAGCTGAAGTTGGCTTGGCTTGAGTTCATCGCGGCGTCAGAAATGCGTTGGCCGCTTGCTCGAGTCACCCGTGATGTGGCTCCTGGCCAAGGCAGGGATAAGCACAGGGGTGASCCAGCCCTGGGGTTAAAATCGTGATAAATGACCAGCCCTGGGTCTAAAATTATGATAAATGRCCCAACCCTGGGGTTAAAATYGTGATAAATGACCCAGTTCTGGCTTTAACATTGTGATGGCCATGTGGCCGTTTTCCCATGCCCTGTTCTTGGCAGGATCTGGCTGCAGCAATTCCAGGGCTCCTGAGAAGACCCTCAGTAGGGTCCAAAGCCATGGTGTGACTGTCCAAGGGGCTTTTCCTTGCTTTCATGTTGTTTGCAAGGATGGTGTGAGGGTGGTTTGCCCTCTGGGCTGCCCCGTGGTGACCCCTTCGATAAATGAAGGGACCGTTCCATGGGTATTGCTCTCCTTGGGTTCAGGGGTAGCACTGGAAACCCAAACAGGCACAAAATGAGCTGAAACCTTCCTGTGGTGTTGGAGATGTCTTGAGGGCCCTTCATTTCCACCCATCCACCCCAAAGCATGGTTTTCCAGGCAATTCTGTTGCAGGGCAGTGCCAGTTCCTGGAGCTTTGGGAAGTGGTCAGAACTCCGATCACGGCTCTGTTTCACCGTCTGCTAATGGCTTTTGTCTCATTAAATGCCAGAGAAGCTGTTCCCTGAGAGAGCAGCTTGAAGCATTTAGGGCTCATTAGACTTCAAAGGGAAGAGGCCTGTACCACACTGCCAGAGGGGAGGAAACGGGAGCGGGCAAGAGGATCCCGTTAATGGAGAACAAAAATAAACCCCAGACAGGAAGGAAAATTCTATAGGGCTGACTCAGATCTGCAGTCCCAACACTGCCACTTTCCAGGGGAAAACCCCCTGGYTTGGCTGCTGCCCACACCAGACCTGGATGTACTGGACAATGGGACGAGGGCAGGGATGTCCAGGCGAGCCCAGCCTCTGCCAGGGATCTGTTCCACCCCAGAATCGCTCACCAGTGAATTGGGAAGGGTCAGGCACGTGCTTTATGGGGACTGCTCCTCCTTCATTGCCACACCGGTGAGAGACATGGAAACWGGGAATTGTTTCCTCTTTCCTCTCCTGGAACATCCTTTCCCCTTG
>NW_026624075.1:119922-125061 GCF_030028575.1 Malurus melanocephalus | reverse complement strand
CCTCTCCTGTTTCAGGGAAGATCCTGTTCCGCCGGAGCCACATCCGCGACGTGGCGGTCAAGCGCCTGATCCCCATTGAYGAGTACTGCAAGGTAAGGGGGGCTGCAACACCACTGAGGGCAATCCCAGCTTGATCCAGCTCAATCCCTTGGGCTGATAGCCCAGCACAATGCTGGGAGCACAGGGAGTGGGCTTAGCCCTTCCTATCAATCCCTTTTTTTGATTAAAACCCATCCACGGATTCGCTTTTCGCTCCTCATTTGCATGCAGGACTTGGTTTGAAGGACTCAGCTCCCCAGGGAGACTTTCCTTTCCCATCTATTGGGAAAAGACAGCACTTTCTTGGTGGAATGGTTCCAAACTGGGATGCAAACTCCTGTTACTGGTTACATCAACCAGTTACTTGCACAGGGTAAGATGATTTGGACCTGCAGAAAATTATTGGAGCAGAGAGAAGGCTGAGGTAATTTGCTCCGTGCTCTTGAAAGATATAAAAACTGGGCTTAAGCAGAAGGGAAATTATWATTTTTAGGGCAGATTTTTTTTGGCAAGGGAAACAAAAGTCTACGAGAAATTATTTTCACACCAATCAAATCAAGTGTGTCACATCTGATGATGTCAAAGACATGCAGGAGTACTTGCAGCAGCCACAGTAGGACTGRAGCCTCCAGAATCCAATCTGAATGTTGCTGGAAATGTACACAAAGGCTGTAAAACCCACAGGAGAAGATGGGGAAATGGTAAAATAAAAATGGGGTAAAATGCCCATCCCATCCCTGAAGTGAGGGAGATGGCAGTGCCTTTGTGAGGTGGGAGGGGCTGTGGGTTTGGGCCTCAGCCAGAGGCGTGGCTGGGACATCGTGGCTGGAATAACAACTACAGGGATGGGGGTGAATCAGGAAATGCATCCTGACAGCTCTGCAGAGGGGCTGCAGRTGGAAACACTGCGGGCCAGGAGGGCAGGCGGGGGCAGAGGGATGGGGATGTGGGATGAGGTCAGAGGGATGGAGATGGGATATGAGGTGTGCACAGGGCAGTGATGGAGATGTGGGACAGGGTCAGAGGGATGGGGATGAGATATGAGGTGTGCTCAGAGCAGTGATGGAGATGTGCTACAAGATTTGATCAGAGCAGAGGGATGGAGATTGTGGTACAAGGACAGAGGGATGGGGATGTGGTACAAGGTCAAAGGGATGCAAATGTGGTCCAGGATGTGCTCAGAGCAGAGATGGAGATGTGGTACAAGGACCAGAGGGATGGGGATGTGGTATGAGGTCAGGGGGATGGGGATGTGATACAGGGTGTGCTCAGGGCGGTGATGGAGATGTAGTACAAGATTAGAGGGATGGGGATGTGGTACAAGGACAGAGGGATACAGATTTGGTCCAGGGTGTGCTCAAGAGTAGAGATGGAGATGTGGTACAAGGACAGAGGGATGGAGACATGGTGCAGGGACAGAGAGATGGAGATGTGGCCCAGGGTTTGCTCAGAGCAGAGATGGAGGTGGGATATGAGGTGTGCTCACAGCACAGATAGAGATGTGGTACAAGGACAGAGAGATGGAGATGTGGTACAAGGACAGAGAGATGGAGATGTGGTACAAGGACAGAGAGATGGAGATGTGGTCCAGGGTGTGCTCGGAGCTGTCATGAGGAAGCTGATGTTTCTTGGCCCTTTGTCCCCTGAGCCACTGCCCTGTGTCAGCTGCACAGACAGACACGGCTGTAAATCCGATTTTGGGCAGGAAAACGTCCCTGGGTGATCACGTGCTGCAGCTGCCTCTTACAGAACGATGCCATTAGCGGCATAAAATGTAATGAACCCATTTGACTTAACAACTGGGACGTAATGGCTGATGTTCTGTGACCCTCTTAGGGAGCTGCGCTCTGCTCCTCCCGTTAATGCATCACCCAGGAATTCCCAGCTCTCCCTTTCCCTTACCCGGAAAGCAGCTGAGCTGGGCTGGGTGTGGGACTGCCCAGAGGCTGCAGAGATGCCAAATGAGCAAGGAATTGGCAGGAGCAAGCTGTGTAAGGAAGATTTTGCTTTATCGGTATTTCCAGTGAGGGAAGTTGGGCATCTTTGCTGTCTGAGAGAGCCCTGCAAAGAGGATGGGGGAGGTTTGGGGTGGCAGCAGGGAAAAGGAGCAAGGGAAGGAGCCTTTGCTCTCACAGCAGTGTTCCTGCTGAAGGGCTCTGTTGTACTGAAAAATGAGACAATTTAAGGCAAAGTGCAGGAAGAGAGGAATCAGAGCAGCTGGTAAAGCAGGGAGTTGCTCAGTGAGACTTCAAACAGCCCCAGSAATGGTGAGGAGAGGAAGAGGAGCCTGAGATGTCTCCCCATTTCTGCAGTTTATCCACAAGCCAGGGCAGGGTGCTGGGTGGRAATTGGGGCTCTCTGGGTCTCACTCTCTGGCAGGAGCCCCATGGGTGCTGTGCCCAGGTCCCTGCACTGCCAGGACCATCCCCACCGCTCTCCTGGCACAGTTTGGGTGTTTCCATCACCGCTGTCCCTGTTCCCTCCCCAGGCTCTGATCCAGCTGCCTCCCTACATCTCCCAGTGCGAGGAGGTGCTGCAGTTCTTCGAGACACGGCCCGACGACCTGACACCCCCCAAAGAGTGAGTGGGGAGGGGGCTGCAACTGCTGGGGATGGGGAACAAATTGGGGCGTAGATGGGGCACAAACTGGGTGGGGATGGTGCAGAAACTGGGATGGGGAACAAACTGGGATGGGGATGGGGCACAAACTGGGTGGGGATGGGGCACAAACTGGGTGGGGATGGGGCACAAACTGGGGCCATGATGGGACACAAACCGTGGCAGTGATGGGACACAGACTGGGATGGGGACGGAACAGACTGGGATGGGCGCAAACAGGATGGGGATGGGACACAAACTGGGGTGGTGATAAGGCACACACTGCCTTGAACTCGCTGATAGCCACAGCTCTGGTGCTCATCAGTCCCCTCACAGGTCACAGGTTGGGATTTGGACCCTTTCCTGGAGAGGCTGTGCAGCTCAGTGTGGACACCTCTTCCTCCAGTGGGGAAGTGGAAACACTCCTGTGGGACCCCATGAAGTGCTGCTTCTGAGCCCCTTCCCAAATTCCAGCCTCAGGAACCCGATCAGCCTGAAAAGCCTCATTTCCTACATTTGCAACAACCTCTGCCAGGTTGGAGGGGCGCTTTCCCCCATCCATATCCCATCCATTACAACCCCAGAGCTCTTCCATGCAAACCCAGGAAGGTTTGCAGGGAATCCTATGTGCTTTATGCAATCCATGTGGTTCTGAGTCTTGTGACTATGAGCTGCTCTGGCCAGGAGCCACCCATCTCCTGCTGATCACGAGCAGCATCAATCCCAGCAGCCGCCTCCCTCCCTTTCCCTTTCCCTGCTGTGTGTGACAGAGCTCCAGCAGAGCCTGAGCAGTGCAGGGGGGCTGATTAATTGTCAGGAGAAGGGCAATCCATTGATTTGACACCATTCTCTACTGGAAGGGTGTGGAGGCAGAGAAAGGGATTTTGTTTTCCTCCTCTGAGCAGCGGCTCAGCCTGTCAGGTTCCAGCTCAGCATTGTGCTGCTGTGGACTGCATCTTCTCCCTGGGTTTTTGCTTCTTTTCGTTCCCTCTGTCAATTCCCCCTTCCCCCATCCCTTCCTTCCTCCTCTGGCTCCTATTTCTGCAGGCTTGGCCTGTCATCATTTCTCCTTCAGCTCGTGGGCACTGATGAGATTGCTCTGAGTGCCCCAGATCCCATTAACTAATTGCTGGCTGTCGCTGGTGCTCTCATCCCTCCTGCCCAGCTACAGCTCAGCACTTCACCTGCTGCCCTGTGGATCATTCCCAGGAGAGGTCATTCCCCAGGAGAGGTCATTCCCAGGGAAGGTCATCCCAAGGAGAGGTCATTCCCAGGGGTGATCATCCTCCAGGAGAGGTCATCCTCACGGAAGGTCATCCCGCAGGGATGGTCATCCCCAGGAGAGGTCATTCCCCAGGAGAGGTCATTCCCAGGGAAGGTCATCCCTCAGGGATGGTCATTCCCCAGGGAAGGTCATCCTCCAAGGAAGTCTCAGCTCAGGGGTGACCGAGGGACACCAGGACAAGATGAGTTGCAAGGACATCAGAGAGGGGGTATCGTGGCAGTGGGGCTTTTTTTGGGGATTGGGGCACTGCCTGTGTGTGGGTTTTGAGGGGGATGAGCTGCTCTGCAGTAGGAATCAGCTCCTGAACCCTCCTGCAGCTGAGGGACCTTCAGCCATGCTGGGTGGAGGGGCAGTTTCAGTCTTGCCCCTCCTCCCCTCACCTTTGTTTTATCTCCGAGGCTGAACCCAAAGCAGGCAGGGYGGGCAGAGCATTGAGGTGAGGGGGGAGACCTGTGGGTGCTGAGGGGGCACCCTGTGCCCTGTAGAGCTGCCAGCCCACTGTCCCTGCAGCCATCAGTGCCAGTCCCTTGTCACCTCCCTGCTCTGGCTCCAAGAGACGAGGGGTTGGCCCAGAGCTCAATCCCAAATGTGTTTTTGTGGGGTGGGGTCCATCCTCAGGGACTCTCCACAGGGTGCGAAATTGTGTGAGCTGGTGAGTTTTGGCCACTGCAGGGCTGGGTGGGCGAGTGGGCAAAGCTGAACCCCGTGGTGGCCGTGGTGTGTCCCTGCCTGCTCCTCTCCTTGGAGAATACCCTGCTTCTCTCCTGCTCCTCTCCATGGAGCACACACTGCTTCCCTCCTGCTCCTCTCCATGGAGCACACACTGCTTCCCTCCTTCTCCTCTCCAGGGAGGAGATTCAACCCTGCACCACACAAAAAGACTCAGTGGGTGCCTCTCATCCCTTAGCCAAACCCTACAGCATCCCAAGGACATCCCAGTTGCGTTCCCCGTCCCATTCCGAATGCCAGAGGGGCATTTATTAGCTCCACTTCAAAATGCTAATTAATAAAAGTCCTTGACTGTCTCCTCTGGAGGGRTTGGGAGCCCATTCCCGAGGCCTGGAATGCTGCCAGCTCAGCAATAACGAGATGGGAGCCGTGATAGACGGCTGGGCTGGATCAGACGTGATGGCGTGTCTGGGGTTTGGCCGGATGTCATCCTTCAGCCAGCAGATAAATACTGTGCTCCGGGAATCTGAAAGGGAGCCAGGCCGTGA
>NW_026624075.1:112187-118921 GCF_030028575.1 Malurus melanocephalus | reverse complement strand
AGAATGAATCCAAAAGGATTTGGGAAGAGCACTGGGAAGGGGGTGAGGGAAGCAGGAGGAGAGAAATGGTTACGGAAAAAGAAATCTCTGGAAAGTTAACAGTCTGAGGGATGTGGGATTTTTCTCCTCAGTGTTGGACGGAAGCCCTGTAGCTTCAGAGAACAGAAGTCATCAAATTCCTGCTCCCCACGTCTGCCAGCAGCTCTGCCCAGCACAGGATGCTGGRCTGCTGAAGGGGGGGATCTCTATGTGTGCCCCACTCCCTCCCACCCCCCTTTTTCCAGCCCTGAGCYCTCTCTGACCGCATTCAGTGCTGGGATCAGCCTGGGAGGGGTTGGGCACTGAGCCACTGCTGAGTCAAAGCTTTCAGCTGCTCTCTCCCCTCAGGCTCAGTTTGGGATCTGGGACATGTGGCAGCCCAGGTTAACTCTGCAGAGAAGCAGGATCCTAAGAGTTATTAATAAGTTATTCATATTAATGACTGATAAGTTACTAATATTACCAAGTAGTTATTTATTCCTTGAACACAGTTCTGAGGGGGATGTTTGGGGAAGGAGCTGCTGTTCCCAGAGGCTGGGACAGGATGTGCCTCTGGCCATGAGAAACCTCTGCCATTAAAACCATCTTTCATTGGGTTTTTTGGGAGCTGAGCTGCCCATCGTGTATAAGCCACTTCAAACTTGTTGCTTTGAACCTTTTGCCTWATGAATCTTTATTTTTCCAATGAGGGCACAGCTTTTTAAACTGTTTCTTTCCTCCTTTTCGATGCTCCTGGGTACCCCCTGARCTCCCTGCCAAGCAGCCCTTGGCTGGAGAGAGAGGCTTTGGGGGCATTTCCAGGGCAGCCCAGGGCTGTTGTGGCTGTTTGCTTTGCTGGGGTGGAGGACCAAGAGCACAGGGAGGAACCTGCTCGTCCCTGCYAGGGAAAGCATCACTGGGGCGAGCAGGGAACGCTCCCAGGGCCCAGCTTGGACCCAAGGGGGCTGGAGATGAGGAGGGAGCTGAGCAGGTGAGGAAGGCTGTGCTGCTGAGGCTGTGCCTCCCTTCCTCCCTTGAGAACCCCTCGGAGTTTGGGGATGAACTGGAGAAAGGGGAGGATGGAAAAAGGGGATGAGCATCCCTGCAATAGGATGGAGGGGCTGTAGGAAGCCACTCCAGGAGTTTTTGGTGGTGAACCAGAGATCCATGAGTGGCTGGATGTTGGTTTGGAGGAGGATTCCTGCTGCCTTGTAGCTTTTGGGCCGTGCTGCCCTCCAGACAGATTGCACTGAGYTGTTTTGTGTTTCTCCCCTGCCTGCGTGCACGTTCAGCAGCAGCTCCAGAACAGCCTCCTCCTCCCCTTYGTGCTGAGAGCCGGCTTTCCTCGGTGACAGCACACAGAAATCCCAGATTCCTGCAGGAATCTGCTTCGTGCCAGGCCCAGGGACAGAGCCCTGGCTTTTCTGAGCTGCGAGGGCAGGTTGTGAGCCTGAGGGTTCAGCTTGGCCAGCTCTCCAGTGGCCCTGCAGTGCRGGGACAGGGCTCCTTTCAGCGCTGCTGGAGCATTTGCTAAACACCACTTGTCCCAAACAAGGGCTCTGTTGTACCCCACTCCTTGCCTGCGTGAATTTTGCAAACATCTCCCAGCTTGCTGAACGCTTAGGAGATGAACTCCCTCCTGGCAGCTATTCTGGTGSCATTACTGTATTACAGAAGGATTTATTTTTTTACAAGAGAGGGTTTTTTTAAACGAGGGAGATGTTTTCTTGGAATGCTGACCTCAGATCTGTCTCCCGTGTGGGTTTGCAGCAGCTGGAGTTGTTTTCCTGGTGCTGGTGCTGCAATCCTTCACCTCTTCCATGAGCTGGCTGTGACAGCAGGGACACTGCTGAGGTCCCCAAGCCACGTTTGAGGGCAATTTTCTCCTCTGAATCCCAATGCAGGGTGGGTTTATTTTGTGTGACAACCTCAGGGCCACCTCCCTGCAGCTCAGGGACCTGCCTGGCCCAGCAGCACCAAATGTGCCTCAGGAAAGGGTTTAGAAACTCAAGCAAGCTTCTAACAGCTCTTCTTCAGAGCTGGCTTTATAATTAATGTCTTTTAATTAATTTCTTGCTGAATTATCACCCTGTAAGTTCACGAAGACTTTCAGTGTGCCCAGCAGCCTGCAGTGAGTAGTTTAAGAGTTCCCTAAAGGTTTTTGAGAAGCAGCCCCTTCGTGTTTGTCCCCCACCCACCCCCAACCCGCTCACTTTGCCGAACCCCTGTGCTCCCCATCTCACCCTGGATCCACAGGGATGCTGTCCAGAGAAGATACCTGAGAAACCTGACAAATCCTGACTCTCTTTTCCTAARAAAACATGGCATGGGGGTTATTGGATGTGCTAAGAGTTCTCCACGTGTCAGAGTTTCCTTTTGGGGGATTATGAGGTTCCTGAGGATACTGAGCTGAGCCTGCTAAGRCTGTGCTGTTGGCTCACATTGAAGTGAGCTCCAATCACACCAGAGCCTTCACCTTCAGAGTTCTGGGAAGCAGCTGGAGAACCATTCCTRGGTTTTAGCAGCTCTGTGGGGCTGGTTGGTGTCCCCTGTGCCTCAGTGCCCTGTAACCATGTGGGGCTGGAGATAAATGAGATTCACTGTGGAAGGCAGAGTGGCTTTTCCTTCTCTTCCTCTGGAGCTCAGGGTATTCCAGGGAACTGTGAGTGTGAACTGTGCTGCTGCCCTTCCCTGCTCCATGGGATCCGAGGAGGAGGAGGAGGAGGAGGAGGAGGAGGAGGAGGAGGAGGAGGAGATGCTGCTGGCGCTTTTTGGCCGTTTCCTGTCTGGTCTGAGCTCCTGTCCCCTCGGAGGAGGTCGGGCTGGGGCTGCTGCTCCTCAGACCTGCAGCTCTTTGTGCTGCTGCCAGGAACATCCCAGCAGCCAAGTGAAATCGCAGCTCTTTGCCTGCCCCCTCGCTCAGCCAGGGAAAGGAAGCAGGGGATGAGTTACAGCGATGGCTTTAGCAGGAGGCAGGGGAAAAACAAGTGATTGCCATCAGCACGAGGTGCCATCCCCACCTGCTGATCTCCAGCCTGCTCATCTGGCTGTGCTTCCCTTCTCTGCCCAGTTGGACCTCTGAACTGGGGAAAATTGAATAGGGCTTGATTGATAAACTCTGATTTGTTAATTATTTATTAGCTCAGCAATGCTGCCTCTGTGTAGGAATCTTTGGGATGCTCTGTCCCACAGATTTCCCTGTTGGTCTGTGCCCCTRGACATGGCATTCATCTCTTGGCACAGCCTCTGCTCTCTGAACTCAGCARTCTCTGGTTTCTGTAACAATGCCCCCTTTGTTTCCAGTCCATTTTGGTTGARTTTTATTTRTTTTTATCRATCTCTCSTGGATGAGTACCTGAGGTGGCACCRCGTGGCCKGGTGGGAGTTGAGRCCAAGCTCACCTGGGMAGGACAAAACATTAAATAATGAAATTAAAGGAGGGGCACAGGGGTTGTTGGCAGGGTGGGTGATGCCCATGGAGAGGTGAGGTGWTTGAGGGAGGGCAGTGCCCACCAGAGCCAGCACAGCTCTCCTGGGTGGGTTTGTCCCTTGACCAGCACCCAAATGCTCCGTCCCTCTGCTGACACTCTCCCTTCTCTTTTTCAGGGAGCCCATTGGAAAGAAGAGGCCAGGTAAGAGCTCCTTTTCTCTCTGCTGGCTACACCAACTCCTCCTTCTGCCCACAGCCGTGTTCTCCTGCTGTGGGGCAAGCTGCCAGCCCCATGGCAAATCATCCTCACAGCAAACCAGCCCCATGGCAAACCAGCCCCCTGCTCTCCCCGTGGGGCACAGCGAGCCCCCTCCATGCCCTGGGATGTCTCTGCAGCCCCCCAAGCCCCCATCCCAGGGTGGGTCAGACACCCCCAGCTCTCAGTGCTGCCCTGGCTCTCCCTGGGGTGCTGTCACCCCCCAGCCCATCCCCTCCTCTCCCTGCCTCACCCTTCTCTCCCGTCCTTTTGTTCCCCCAGCAGGGATGATGCAGAGAACGGCCTCTTTCCTGCAGAGAGGTACTAACAGCTGCTCCTGCCCTGGCTCTGCTTTGCCTCTCTCTGCTCAGCTGGRGGATCAAGGGGCTGTCACCCTCGCCACACGCTGTCACACGTCCCCTGCAGCTTTCTGGGGTGGCAGAGGGACAGCTCAGGGCTGGGGCTTGGCTTTTGGTGCAGGGGATGTGCCCCAGGTCCTGCTGAAGGGCTGCAGGGGATGAACAGTTCCAGAGGAATGGCTGAGCTGTTCCTCAGGGGTGAGGGCAGCGTGGGGCTGGCTCCCTGGTACACAAAAACATTCTCTTTCACTGTGGCACCAGCTGGGAGCCCTTGGGAAGGTCTGGAATGCTCCAGAACTGCTCGTCTAGAGAGGGAATATCTCTGCAAGACCCCTCAGTGGTGTGGTTTAGGGTTATCTGAGCTCCCCTTCGATCCGTGGCTTAGGGACCCATCTTTCAGCTCTTGGAGCTGCAGAAAGTGTGGAAACGCTGTGAGGCTCTTGGGGAAGAAAGGTCTGAGCTCTGGCTTCATGGAGATTCTGCTGGAATCAGTGCTRGAAGGGATTTTTGGCACTGCCATGAGCCGTGTGAGCAAATCCCCTTGTAGATGAGTGGGTTCCTCTWGCAGGAGAGAGGAGAGGCTCAGGGGAGACCCAAAAACTCAATTCCACCCTTTCCTACTGGAGTTGCAGGTGTTTCCTCCTTCAGGAGGTGTCCCAGGTTGTAGGATGCAGAAGGGAAGCTCTGCTGATGTTGGTGGCTCTGTTTTGCTCTGTTCTCATGGGCTGAGTGCTCCCCTGTGCTGGTTTTTACCAGTGTGGTTAAAACCTTTGGACAGCATTTCTCCTCAAACCCTGACTTGCTCTCTGTCCAAGCAGCACCCTGGGGTGCTCATTTTAAAGCTCCCATTTGCAAGCACAGCCTGGCTTTGTTCTGGAGTGCTGGGGACAAAACCAGGCTGCAATTATTGCCCTTCTCCTCTTTTCTGCTAAAACAAATATAAAATATGGATACAATCTCCCTCATCTCAGAACTTTCTCTTGTGCTGCCTCAGCAGGAGCATTTGGTGGATGAGGGGGAAGTGTTGTGTTTCCCTGAGAGATCAGTGTGATTTAGATCACTCTGACTCCTGTCCATGAGRCAAGAGAAGGGAAAGAAAATTTCTGCTGCATAACTCGGTTCAACGAGGGCAAAATTCAGTTTGAGGGCACTGTCTGTAAGAGAAGCAGGAATTCTCCATTGAGAAGGAAGAGTTTGGACAGCATCCAGGGCAGAGCCTGCTCTGACAGGGCAGAATGTGCTGTTCTGCCCCTGGCAGGGAAAGGTGTTGGCTCTCAGGAACGTTATTCAGGGTTGATGCCTCATGCCAGACGTGTTCAGAGCCTCCTCTCGCTGTCTKGCATTTCCTGGCAGCAGAAACAGAGTTGGGTTCAGCTGCTGTCACCCCAGCTCCTCACATCCCTGGAGGAAATCTCGGATGGTTCACTGGGTTCCCAAGCCAGGCCTGCTTTGAGGTTGTAAATGTGCAGCAAGGCACAAAAAAATAAAAAAAAAATACTCCTTCAATCCAGGATGTCCCTGAGGAGGGGTCATCCAGTGGCTGCTAACAAACAAAAATCACGAGGATTCTCCACAATGAGCGATTTCCCAACTGCCAGGGAGGGGGTGAGCTGCTCTTGAGGAGAGCGTTGGAAAGAGCTCCTGGCAGCAGCGATTCCAGTTTGGAAACAGGATTTGAGCAAACACTGGGATGCAGAGTGGGTTAAAGTGCTGCTCCCGTGCTGACCACGGGACTCAGATGACATTTGGAGTTTTGAGGAGGGCCTGTGAGTGCTGGAGATAAAATCTGCTTTCCTTTTCTTGTTTTTTTTTTATGTTTTTAGCAGCATTTGTAATCCCACCTGCGTGAGCCTGAGGCGTGGGCTCTGAGGGGGTGGGTGGGTTATTCCCAGACTTTGGGGCTCTGCCTTGGCCACTGATTTAGGGCTGTCTAAAAGCAGCCATCCCATCAGTCCCCCAGACTGTTCTGAGCGTTTCTATTCTCTCACAGTTGCACAGAAAGCACAGATGGAGCTCCATGGCTTCGTGTGAGAGAGCCTGAAGCTGCCTCCAGAGTTTCTATTTGGGTGGAGCTGCCCAAGGAGGCTGGCAGAGACCTCAAATGCCCCTCTGCCAGTTTGGTTTGAGCTTCTCTCTTGTGTCACAGCCTTTTGCTGAGCTGTGGAACATCCCTGCAAGGGCAGAGACACCCCAAAGCACAGCACTGGGTCTGAGGAGAGGCAGTGAAAACGCAGCCAAAAKGAGACTGAAATGGAAGAAAATGTTTCTGAAACTCCCCATGTGAATGGTATTTCCATGTGATTGTTTTCCAGTTCTGGAAAAATCCCTGGAGAGATGAGAGGGCTTGCAAAGAATTCAGCACAACATTCAGTGCCCATTTCACGTGAGAGCAGGGAGAAGGTCCCTCCTGCAGCACTGAGCAGCACAAACTCCTCAGGTCTGGAAGGAAAGGGCTGCCCTGAGATCTCTGGGTCTGATCCACATGTGCCCTGAGATCTCTGGGTCTGATCTACACGGGTCCTGAGAGCTCTGGGTCTGATCCACACGGGCCCTGAGAGCTCTGGGTCTGATCCACACGGGCTCTGAGAGCTCTGGGTCTGATCCACACGAGCCCTGAGAGCTCTGGGTCTGATCCACATGGGCTCTGAGAGCTCTGGGTCTGATCCACACG
>NW_026624075.1:110037-111902 GCF_030028575.1 Malurus melanocephalus | reverse complement strand
ACCCATGCTCTGAGAGCTCTGGGTCTGATCCACCCATGCTCTGAGAGCTCTGGGTTTGATCCACATGGGCTCTGAGAGCTCTGGGTCTGATCCACTCAGGCAGAGGACAAGGAGGAAGGAGCTTTACCCAAAATGTGACATTTTTGGGAGGTGCATTAGGAGTGTACAACAAGACACCCGTGCCCCTCATCCAGTGCTGAGCTCATTGTTTCCCTCTGCAAGCTCTGGTAGAAATTCCTCACTTTTTGACACTTGCAAAAACAGAAGATGGAAAGGCTGGAAACATCACAAGCAGCCCCATATCTGTGGGATTTCCTGCTGGTTTTGTACGTCTCAATTTTGGTGAATGATCAGGCAAAACCTGCGAGGGTTTTTGGGCAGGCTCAGAGCAAGGTCAGTGTTGAGCAACCTGGGCTTGGCTCTGGGATGTGCTGAGTGTCTCTCCTGCATCCAGTGGTCCCTGACTCAAGGGACTCCCCTTTTCTGGGCCAGGTTTGTGTCATTGTCACAGCCCTGGGCCATCTGCAAATTCCCCCTCGTGTGGGGCTGGACAAACCCTCCCTTCCCATCTGCAGAGCCTCCCTGCTCTCTCCCACCTCCCTGGGCTATTCTGGAGGAGCCCAACCCTGCTCAGGATGTTGTTTCTCACCCCGGGGTGCGTTTTTGTGGTTGAGGATGGTTTTTCCAGGTGAAGATGCTCCCGAAATGAACGCCTACCTCTTCCTCCCAGCTCAGTTTCCCGCTTCTCTTGCAGCTTTAATGGGTACATCGGAGGATCCAGAATTGGCTGCTGAAACTACAAATAGCTCAGAGCAAGGCGTAATTACAGCAAGGCAGGCAGAAAGGGGAGTACTTACCTCTTCCTATAGTTGTTATTCTTCTCTCGGGGGCTGGGTAGATCCTCAGATCCCTTCGAGCACAATCCTTTAATTGAGCTGGTAGAACAGATAGTCCCAGCACCCASTGTTCACTGGAGAGGTATTTTTAACTCTGTCTGGTGCCCCACCTGTGGATTTTGGTGCGGGGGAAGCTCTCATGAGCAGGARCAGCTCCTCTGCACTTGGCCAGCTCACCTGGAGCTCTGTTTATGGCACATTCACACAGACAATTTCCTTCCTTTGCCCTTAAATAACACTGCCCCGCAGACAACGTGGCTCATTTAAATCTTGGTTGTGGYCTGRCTTCCTCAGATCCRGTTGGAGAGGTCSTGACCTTGTCCAYAGAACTTCTCCAGGAGGCAGCAGAWTATCCAGGGAATCCYGAGGACCTGCTAGATTTTGTCCAYCTCYGCTCATCACCMTTTYGGGATGAGAATGGCACTTTTAAGTTTCCCATGCCCTGAAATGGGTTCTCCCACAGGAAAGATCTTTTGAGAAGCTGACACCWCTCATGGGATGGGGGAGCAGCGGTGCAGGTGCACCTGCCATGGGAATTTGTTCCTGATAAAATCTGAATTTCTTTGCTGCATGGCACCTGAATTGTCCCAAGGAATTGTGTCTTTTTTTTGGAATTTCACACCCCTTGGAGAATCAGACAGGATTGCCCTGAAGATGGGCTGTGCCTGGCCCAGCTGTGATTTTTGCCCCAAAATTTGAGACTCAGAGTAAGGCACAGACCCTGTAAACCCAACACCTGCAGTCAGGTGTATGATCTTTTGTGTCACTGGGGCTGTAATAATTAACACTCTCCTATTTCCAAAGCACTCCTCAAGCATTAATTAAATCTCACCACTCCAGGGGAGTTTAGAATTGTGTAACAGCGTCTGCCAGCTTGGGAAGCGTTGGGTTGGAAGGCAGAGCTTGGGGTGAATGAGAGTTTTGGCAAGGGTTTTTTGGACATTTTRGTGCTCCTTGGAGGTTTCTGGA
>NW_026624075.1:94049-109049 GCF_030028575.1 Malurus melanocephalus | reverse complement strand
CTGTGTCGCTCAGTGTCCCCGGTGTCCCGGTTTTCCCGGCCTTATCCCGCAGTGCCACCTGCCGCCTGTTCCTCTCCGTTCCCGGCGATCCCGCCGCTCCCGGTTTTTCTCTTTCTGGCCACAGGAACGCTTTGTTCCCGGTGTGTCCTGCCCCCTTTGCCGCTCCTCGGGGTATTTTTTCCCAAATTTTTTTTTTTTGCCAGGATGTGCAGCAGGAGTAGCGGGGCAGGGAGCAGCGCAAACCGAGGGGACWGAGCGCAGCGGGGCTGTGACAATGGGAGATGCTGCCCTGTCCTCCAAACCCCTCCAGGGCTGTGTTGGGGCTCCTCAGCCCAGCAGAACCCACTGCAGGCTCTGTGTTTTGATCTGCCCCGTGCTTTGGGGCAGCTGCTGTGCACASGAGGGTCCCTAAACCGCAGGCTGCTGCGAGCTCCCGGTGGTGGGGCTGCTCGGGTGGCTCTGTGGGCAGCACCAAAAGGTCTCACCTGGCTGTCCCCCCTCACCTGGCTGCTGGTTTGGTGTCTGTCCCCCTCACCGCCCCAGTCTGTGCTCACTGGAGCTGCTCGGTGGCCGTGCCCCGGGGCTGTGCTCACCTGGCACACGGGCGGGTTCTTGTCCCCCTGTGCAGGAGCGGACTGTGCCTCGGCCGAGCCCTTGGTGCTGGAGCAGTATGTCGTGGTGGCCGACTACCAGAAGCAGGAGAGCTCGGAGATCAGCCTGTGCGTGGGCCAGGTGGTGGAGATCATTGAGAAGAACGAATCAGGTACAGCGAGCTGGGCTTGGCGCCGGCGGGGTGAGAGCAGGGGCAGCAGCAGCAATCCTGCTGTGTCGGTGTTTTCCTTAAGCAAAGCATCCCCCAGGGCTGGGGAGCCGAGATGGGGTGTGGAGGAAGCAGCTTTGGGCTGTCTGAGTGTGGACAAGGCTCTGATCATCCCCGTGCCGTTCACCTTCCTCAATCTCCATTTTCTGCTTCTTTGTGCTCAAAAACTTAGTGATATGTGCTGAGGACAAAAGCCACCCTTGAGCTTGGCAGGCTTGTTTTGGTGACACAGGGGGACACTCGTGGTGCCCATGAAAGCCCCCCTTGTGCCCTCCTGTGGGTGGGCAGCTGAGCTCTTCGCTTGCTGCAAACCTTGACCTTGCTCTSAAGCTCTGCAAAGGGACAGAGCCATGCTGTGGGCCCCGCTTCTGGAGCTTGTGGAGCATTTATTCCTCCAGGTTTACAGAAGGTGCTTGTTGCAGGGAGTTCAAGATAAACCATGAAAATAGATGTTAACATTCGRGAGAGCTGGTCCCCAGAGGATCAGTTGCACCAGCAGCTCTGTTGGAGCACGAGAAAAATAAAAGCAACCCTGAAGCCAGTGAAACGATTAGCACAGCCAGCTCAAACGCTGGGGAAAATCATTTATTTATCGAAGGGCAGCCCTGGCTTTCCCTCCCGTGCAGGTAGCTGATTCCCTCCCCAACAACCCAGTTGTCTTTCTAAATGACTCGCTGGTGGGGTTCTGAGGATAACACTCAGTCTTTATTTCTCCCCCGAAGACACAAATTGTGCTTTTAATAACGAGGAGCGTGTGCTGGTTTTGATTGGACACACAGGGTGGCCCAGAATTGCTTGTGGCCTCTCTGGAGCTGCCTGGGCTTCCCCTGGCAGAGCTGATGCTTTAAACCCTGCCTTTGCTCGCAGCTTTTCAATTTTGCTGTTTGCAGAAATGTAAAGGAGGCGAGTGCAGCAGGACTCGGCTATCGATTCACACGCAGGGTATTCATCTCTGCTAATTAGCCCGAGCCTGCTGACCCACACTGAGGGAAAATGAACCATGAAGGGGCAGAAAAAACCGACAGCAAATGCGGTGGCTGGAGCCATTCAGCTCCCAGAGCCTCTCCCATTTTTCTGGGGGGGGAATTGTCCTTTCAGATGTCACTCAGCTGCGGTTCTCTGTGCTTGGATAGCGCTTGGCTCTGTTGCTTTGGGGTCACCAGAAGGGATCACAGCCCCCCAGGTTCACGGTTTGGAGGGAGGGAGGGAGGGAGGTTTTGGCTGCTATGAGCCCCTGGCTGAGCCACCTGCTGGTTTTCTTCTCAGGCTGGTGGTTTGTGAGCACGTTGGAGGAGCAAGGCTGGGTGCCAGCGACCTGCCTGGAGGCGCAGGATGGAGTTCAGGATGAGCTCTCCATGCAGCCTGATGGAGGTAAGGAGCTGCTGGAAGMATCTGCCTGAGGTTCCTCCTGCTGAGCTGCACRGGAGCACTGCAGCACCCTCCCTGARTGGGGCAGGACACGAGGCTGGGGRAGGAAAAACCCAGAACAARACCTGRGGAAAGGGACAAACCCCAGGAATGGCCCTGCTGGGCTCCAGTGCTGCAGCACCACACTGGTGGTGGATCCACCGGCCTCTCTGCTCCTCCACTGCGGGGCTGAAGGTGTCCTCTCCCAGGAATGCTCACCCCAGTGCCTCCTTCAGGCCCAGGGAGMTGTTTTACCTGCCCTGGAGGACAAGGAGGAGCAAAGCCCAGGTCCTTGGGCAGCACGTGAGCTCCTCGGTGGGAACAGCCAGGTTCCAGCCTGTCCTTGGAGCACACCCAAAATATCCCTGGATAGCACATCCTCCCCAGGGACTCTGGGTGCTCCAAGCAGAGCAGGAGCTGGCCCAACCCCTCGTCTGGTGGGAGGGGGGCTCAGGCTGGGCACAGCTCCAGGTGAGCAGAGTCTCTGTCCCGCTCTCAGTGTCAGCCCTGCCTCCTCCTGGACCTGAAGTGCCACCTCCTTACGTCCTCTCTTGTCCTTCTCCTGCCTCCCCACCACGCTGTTCCCAGTGCCMTGGAGATACTGGTCTCTGCCCCGGCACCTGGGCCGCCGCCGGACGCTGGGGGATTTGAGCACCGGTGGATGGGCTCAAGGTGGACACGCAGGGCTGGGCTGGCCCGTGCTGTTCTCAGAGCTTTGTGTGCATGTGTTGGTTTGCTGTGCATGTGTCAGCCCTCAGTGTGCCACAGCCGCTCCTCTGCCTGCCAGGAGGCCACTCATGTGCACATCCCTCTCCTCTCTCAGCTCTTCCTTCTCACTTTTGGGCTCAGAAGTTGTAGTTTGTGCTTTCTCTGGTTTATATATGCAGAATTGTTGGAACTGCTGCCTTGGTTCCTGGAATAGCCATGAGCCCTGGGGTTGATGCCTCAAGGTGGGGTCAGGAGGACAAGAGCCACTCCCCTTGCTGGGTGTGACAGGACATTCTCTGCTGGGACTCCTCTGCACAAAGGGGGTGTGAAATCAGCCCCTGCCAGAGCTGGGCCATCCCCAGAAGACAAATCCAAGGAACCTGCATGGTGGGGATGTCCAGAGGGGTTCTGGGGGCAGATTTTTCCCCAAATGGCTTCACYCTATTTGGGCACTGCTAAAGGCAATCACTTTGCTGTGTTTCCTCCAGAGAGAGCAGGACAAGGTGAGGGAGAGGGGAGGATGGATGGATCCATTTGTCTCGCATCTGCATGGCTTTTGGGATGTTTGCCCTTCTTCCTGAAGGGAAGARCATCCATATCCCTGCTTGGCATCCCTTGGTCTGTTGGACAGGGCACCAGGCTCTTCTCCAGGCTGCCCCCATGGCTTTGGGGTTGAATGGTGAAGCTCCTGTAAAAACACTTTGAGCTGTGTGTGAGGGTATCTCTGTGTGCATGGGGCTGCCCMCTCATGCCTTTGGGATTTCTCTCCSCTTAGAGAGRACAGTTCCTCTTTAAAGGCYCTGAGAAAGAAATTTGAGCYGAGCTGGATGCATGGAAGAGCTTTTGTGATGAGCTGTGAAAARTCTTTGGTCATGAGGAAGAGGAGGAACTGTTTTAGGGAACTCCTTGACCACAGCAGCTCACCAAAGCTCACATTTCCAAATACATTTCACTGTCATTTCTCCTTGAATGGTATCTCTGTGTGTTWTCACCTAAATTACAGGAATTATCAWTTATAKAAAGCATTTCACAGCCATTTCTCAGCTGAGGCCAGGTTTCCATGGAACAGTGCCTCTGTGAAACAGTTCTTTCTCTTCAACAGAAGAGAAGTACACGGTGATTTACCCCTACACAGCCAGAGACCAGGATGAAATGAACCTGGACAGAGGGGCTGTGGTGGTGGTGATCCAGAAGAACCTGGAGGGCTGGTGGAAAATCAGGTACTGGCCCAGGCTGTGGGGTGTCTGACCCAAAGGCAAATCTGGGAGCTGGGGAGCGCAGAGAACCACAGTTCATTTCTCTCCATCCTGACAAATCCRATGTTCAAGCACAGCTTTGGTTGGAAATCTTGGAAATGCTCTGATTTCCTGTGCTGGGACTGTGTCACCCAGCAGTGCCAGGGACTCTGGTGTGAGAGCAGCAGTTCCATCCCACCCTGCTGAAAGGAGAACCCTGAGTGTCCCAGGGCTCAGGAGCTGCAGTTTGTGCTTTTCTCTGGTACATACATGCAGAATTAATGGAACTGCTGCCTCGGTTCCTGGAACAGCTGTGAGCCCTGGGGTTGATGCCCAMGGTGGGGTCAGGAGGACAAGAGCCACCTCCCCTTGCTGGGTGTGACAGGACATTGTCTGTCCTGGACCCTCTGGCTGTGGAGGAGGCTCCTGCAGGGCACAGCCACCTCTGGGCCGGGTGTGCAGGGTGTGCTGAGCCCAAGGCTCCAGACCATCCCCAGATGAGGGTTTTTTTCTGCTGCAAGCTCATTTTCTCCTCTCTGTGGCCGAGCAAACAGCCRGGCTTGCACAGCCCACACTGTGATTTTCTTCACCTTCCACTGGAGCCATGCTCCTGGCAGCAGAACAGCCCCAAAAACATATCCGGGGTGTTTCAGGCAGAGGGGAGATGCCACAGGAGCGCTGATGGCAATCACAGGCTCAGCAGTTGGTGCCATCTGAGCGATGTGGCTGCAGCTCAGCCAGCGGGGAGCATGTCTGGCATGGCAGGGGTGCTGTGGATGAGATTTCTCAGTCAGGGCACGGGGCTGGTGTCTGTCCTGAACAGATYCAGAGCAGGGAAGGGCTCCAGGCTGCCAGCAGGGAGAGGCCTTGTGCTTTCTCCAGGTCCATCAGTGCCAGCAGCAGCCCTTTGGTTTTTCCCTTTGCTTCCCAGGCCAGAGTATTTCATTCCTGAGCTGGTGCCACTGCTGAAGTGAGCACAGTGCTTCACAGCATTCCCAGTTCTTCATGGCAATCCCAGGGCTTCACAGCAATCCCAGGGCTCCATGCCATTTCCAGGGCTTCATGGCATTCCCAGGGCTTCAGGGTATTGCCAAGGTTTCAGGGTATTTCCAGGGCTTCACAGCATTCCCAGAGTTTCAGGGCATTCCCAGGGTTTCATGGCATTCCCAGGGCTTCACAGCATTCCCAGAGTTTCAGGGCATTCCCAGGGTTTCGTGGCATTCCCAGGGCTTCACGGCATTCCCAGGGCTTCACAGCATTCCCAGCTCTGTGCCCTGGCTGGGCCAGCTTGTGTCCAGCTCTGGCCATGAAGGGAGCTCTCCTGGTGCCATGCAGATCCTGGCAATCCCCCAGTGCCCAGAGCGGGCAGTTCCTTTGCCCACAGCGCATCCTGACCCCGGCTGCAGGCTGTGTGAGCTCCCGGGGGCTCTGCAGTGACACTGCTGTCCTTTTCCCTGTCCTTGTCCCCACAGGTACCAGGGCCAGGAGGGCTGGGCTCCTGCCTCCTACCTCAGGAAGGGCAATGGGGACGGTTTCCCGCAGAAGCTGGGCTCCTCAGCCCATTGCAGTGCCCTGGAGCTGGATGGCATCTCCCGGCAGCAGGTCCTGGCCAGCAGGGACCTGGGGACACCCAGGGATGGCAGAGTGGACAGCAGAGCCCTGCCCAGCGCCGACATCCGCCGCAGTGAGTGCTGGGCTCCAAACACAGCCTGCCCCATGGGTTTGGGTGAAATAAGGGGCTGGGAGCTGGCAGAGACTCACAGGGCCTGTGGGGTGTGCAGAGAGGGCTGGGGGTGCTGTGGGGGCACAGGGACAGTGCTGCTCACACAGGGACCTGCTGAGGGTCAGCACATGGGATGGGGATCCCTGCCCAGGCTGCAGGGTCAGCTGGAGAGGTTCTGCTCTCAGGAGGAAAGGAAGCCTGTGGGAAAGGTGGAGAGGATGAGGGGGAACGGCTTCAAAGTGACAAAGGACAGAGTTAGATGGGATATGGGGAAGGAATCGTTCCCTGTGAGCRTGGGGAGCCCTGGCACAGGGTGCCCAGAGAAGCTGTGGCTGCCCCTGGATCCCTGGCAGTGCCCAAGGTGGGGCTTGGAGCAGCCTGGGACAGTGGGAGGTGTCCCTGCCCATGGCAGGGGTGGGATGGGATGGGCTTTAAGGTCCTCCCAACCCAAACCATCCTGGGATTCTGTGATCTTAACCCCCAGGTCCTCTGGGTCAGTCCCACAATGCCAAAGCAATTTCATATGGTCACCTCAGCTGCATTTCCCAGGAGAATCTGAAAGCTGGGTTCTCTTCCAGTGGGATCCCCTTGAAACCTGGGGGACCTGTGCTCCTTGGGGTTCTGGGCTGGTGGGTTCTGGGCTGATGGGTTCCTCCTTCGGGTTGTTTTGCCTTGGGGCAGGTTTGGTCTTGGCCTTGCCATTTTGTTTGTCACTTACCTTTCACGAACGCTTTTCAAAAGCCARAAACTCAACAGCATCTGGAATTCTTCCTCCACAGAGTCCCCAAAGATGAGGCAGAGGCCACCTCCACGCCGAGACCTCACCATAGTAAGTGCCAGGGGGTGGGAGGGGAGCACTTTTGGGATCCTGTCCCCGTCCCCTCTGTGGCTCGGGGGGCTGTGGGGTCCCAGTTGCTGCACAGACCCACTGATGGCTGTTCTGCTTCCCTCTCACAGCCCCGTGGGCTGAACCTCCCRAAGCCTCCCGTCCCCCCTCAAGTGGAAGAGGAATATTACACCATTGCTGATTTCCAGACCACCATCCCCGATGGCATCAGCTTCCAGGCAGGAATGAAAGTGGAGGTGAGACTGTCACCTTCAGACACCTTCAGGGCAGTGCTCCTGACTGCCACTGTCGTGGGACCTGCTCCACGCTGGGAACATCTGCTCCCTGTGGTGTTCTGGCTGAAAACCAGGCATGGTTCTGCCTCTGGGAACATTCCAGGCTCTGAGAGTGCGATAAAAACCTGTAGGAGCTCGAGAAACTTTGGCCTCTCGAGTCTGAGTGCTCTGTTTGAACAAAAGGAAAATAAACCCACCCCGCAAACGGGGTTTGAGATGGGAGTTTTTCCTCTTAGCTAGGCCAGGTGTAAATTTAAAAACCCTTCCAAAATTCCTGGYACACCCTCCTTGCTGGCAGAACCCCTCCTGCAGATGTGATTTTCTTTCTCGGTGTGCAGATATTATTTTTTTCTCCATGTGCAAATGTGATTCTGTTCTCCGTGTGTAGATGTGATTGTGTTTCTCAGTGTGCAGATGTGATTTATGCCTCTCTAAGAGGATTTTTCCTTCAGGGCCACCCCAATCTGCCCCTCCCAGTCCCCAGCCCCACTGCTGGGGCTGCTGGGCAGTGGAATCCACTGGGATTTCTCTTGGAATCCACGATGGAGTGGATCCACTGGGGTTTTGCAGCCGGTCGGGCGCTCCAACAGTGCCACGCTGTGGCCACCGCCAGACCCGGGAGCGATGGGGACAGCTCAGCAGCGCTCCCTCAGCCCCATCCCTTCCCTTCCCTTTAGGATGCCACTCTGGGATTCCGTGGCTGTGGCTGGCAGGGCTCCCAGGTCACCCTGCTGTTGTTTCAGAACGCCTGGCTGAGCTCTCCTTTCCCCCCCAGGTCATCGAGAAGAACCTGAGCGGCTGGTGGTACATCCAGATCGAGGAGAGGGAAGGCTGGGCCCCTGCCACCTTCATCGACAAGTACAAGAAAACCAGCAACGCCTCCAGGCCCAACTTCCTGGCCCCGCTGCCCAACGAGCTGGCCCAGCTGCGGCTGGGGGACACCGATGGCAGTGCCAGCGAGGAGCCCAYGGGGCCGTGCCGCCCGCTGCCAGAGGCTCCCCCGAACGGCACCGACTGCCCTGGCAGGTGGGGCAAGGACTGGAGGGGCAAGGAGGCCCCCGATGGTGGCGACCTGTCCTTCGCCGGGGGCTACGAGGAGATCTCGGAGCGCGACACGGAGGAGAAGCCCAGCCTGCCGCCCAGGAAGGAGTCCATCATTAAATCRGAAGGAGAGCTGCTGGAGAGGCAGAGGCCTCCCCCCAAGCCCCCCGGCGTGATTTTGCCCATGATCCCACCCAAGCAGTCGGCAGCCCCGAAGGACGGCAAGAAGCCGGAGCTCAGGTCGGAGAAGGCCAAACTCTTCCAGCTGAAAAACGAGATGGGGCTGGAATGTGGACACAAGGTGTCGGCCAAGGAGGTGAAGAAGCCAAACCTCCGGCCCATTGTCAAGCCGGCCAAGCCCAAAGCTGAGCCTGTGGAGGACAAACCTGAGCCCATCACCCAGAACCCTTTCCTAAAGTCCAGACCTCAGATCAGGCCAAAGCCCGCCGCATCCCCCCGCGGTGAGCCGCCCCCGGCCGATGACAGACTGGACATTTGCAACCTGCGGAGCAAGCTGAGACCGGCCAAGTGCCCGGAGAAAGCCTCGGAGCAGGATCCTGCTGCCGGGGAAAGCCCTTTCAGCAATGCCACGGTCTCTTTGGAGTCTCCTGTCAGGTTCCCGGAGCGGCCGGGCGTGGAGAGCAAAGCCCTGCCCAGGCTGGACAGCCACGGCCCCAAAGAGGCGCTGCCCAAATGTGCCCCGGGTCCAGCGAGCCCTCCCTGCGCCAGGGAGGCCCCTCCTCAGCGCCCCATGGTGCCACCCCGCAGGCCACCCCCGCCCAAGAAGATGGGGGGCCCTGTCCCCGTCCCAGTCCCCGTCCCTGTCCCTGTCCCCGTCCCCACTGAGCCGCGGGTCCCAGCACGGGACACGCCTGAGCTCAGGGGTTCTGCCACGCCCGGGAGGCCCATGCTGGTCCCTCCCAAAGCCAAGCCCTTCCTCAACGCCGCCCTCCAAGACGAAGCCAAAGCCAAGAGCAGCATCACCCCAAAGGTCATCTCCAAGCCCCTGGAGAGGGGAGAGCCCAGGGAGAGGAGCTCAGCCCTGGATATGGCCAGGGAAGCTCTCTACGTGGCCGTGGCGGATTTCGAAGGTGACGAGGAGACCAACAGCTTCCGAGAAGGGACTTTGTTTGAGGTTCGGGAGAAGAACAGCAGCGGCTGGTGGTTCTGCAGGGTGCTGGCCGGGGGGCCRTGCTGGGAGGGCTGGATCCCTTCCAATTACCTGCGCAAGAAACCGTAGCTGCTCCTCGGCCCGCGCCRTCCCCGGCCTCTCACCTGAGTATTTAATGAGCAGATTAATTTATAGTTTTCTGTAAGGCTGGCTTTAAAAGGGAAGAGAATAATTGAGATCCCACACCTCCCAGCCAGGGCCCCTCGGAGGCAGCTCGGCCTCCCCTCCCCACCCGTGTGCTCCCACCCATCCATCTCCCCACATTTCCCCCAAGGATGTGGCCCCCGTGGTTCTCTGTGCTGGGCAGAAGGACCTTGGATGACATTTTGCCACCCCTGTGGTGAATTAGATGGAAATCCAGGTGGAATGGTACCAACGAAGGAAATCACAGCAGGATTTGCCTTTCCCTGAACCTCAGGGTCAAACGTTGCAGGTCACGTTGCTTAGTCCAGAGCCACGAGGAACATGGCAAAAAGGAGAAATTATTTTGATGAGAATGATGAGAACATCGAATGTTCATACAAATGTTCATCATCTCATCAGAAAATGCTGAGAACAGGCTCCTGCAGCTCTGTGCCTGGTTAAGGGCCGTGCCTTGCTCCCTGTGCACGGGGATCATCCCTTGGTCCTTCCCTGCTCCATGATGACAAGTGTTGACTTCAACATCCTCCTGCTGGAAAAAAAAATAGGGAAAAACCCCCAACTCATYGGACAGGTCCTGTCTGTGCCAATCCAGGACAGCTCCTGAGCCTCTCCCCTGCAGTTCTGCGAGCAGACATCAGAGGGGTTCTGCTTCCAGAGCTGAGCAATTCTATGCAAGGCGCAGACGACCAAAACCACCCCTGGAAAAGGGATGCTTTGCTCTCCAACCCCCCAGACTGCCCTGCCTGTTGGACTCGTAGGGGAGCACCCCTTCCAGGACCCGCTGAGCTCCCCGGGCTGGCGGCAGCAGCCTGCGGCGGGTCCTTCCCTCGGTGCTGAYATTATCCAAGTGCAATCCGCAAGGTGGGAGTTCAGCTCCTCCTGCTCGCCCCTCGGGAGTTGTGTCACCCCCCTGCCACCCTCCAGGTACTTGCATTTCACCCTGTGGGCTGGCTCRGCTCCCAGGGCTCCCGGGCAGGCTCAGGCTGGGTTTTTCCACGCTGGCATTGCTGCCTGCTAGGCTGGATCGTGCCCACAGTGCTGCTGATCCCAGCGGGAGGATGAGCAYGGATGAGCTCTTGTCCCCCTGTGCTGCTTTCTTCATTTCTGCCCTTGGCTTTTTGCAGCTTCAGGGCTGCTTTTCTCTGCAGAAGAGCTTTAAACCCGGCTGTCTGTGGATTTCACAGAATGACAGAATTATTGGGGGCTGGAAGGGAGCTCTGGAGATCATCCAGCCCAGCCCCTCTGCCAAGGCAGGGTCAGCTTTGGTGTTGACCAAGCCCTGTTTTCCTCTCTGGTCCAAGTGTGAGTGATGCAGCCAAATGGTTTTGCTGCTGGAAATAATGGCAGTTTCCCCTCAGATTTGAGGCTGGCTGAATCAAAGGAGCATTCTCTGCTCCCACAGATGCTCAATTCCTTCTCCACCCGATATTTTCTACCCTGAAAATGTGGAGTTGGAGACCCCTCTGTCTACACACAGAAGAAAATAGCGGTGCCTCTGTTGGGATCGTCCTGGGAGAGTGCTGGGGCAGCTTGATCTGACAGAGAACTCCTGACCATCACATCCACAAGCCCCAAAATTCATTTTTTAGCCGTGGGAATCCAGGCAGCCCGGCCTGTGGCTGACTGCTCTCCCTCCCAGCTGCGGTTTTCTCCGCTGGCACATCATCCCCTGCTCAGGCTGACTCACCTGAGCTGGCAGTGAACGCGCCTTTGCAACCCAGTGCAATAACAAAGCTCCTTGGTGGCAGTCGGGAGGGGCTGCTCTGCTCCCGGGAGAGCTGCAGGGTGGGCTGGGAGAGCTCTGCTGAGCTCCAATCCATCCTTTCTGCTTTGGAGAGGAGTGGGGAYRGGATGAGTTAAGCCAGAGCTGCTGCCCAGCCCCATCCAGCTCCCGCAGTGCCAGGGAAGGGGCTGGACGTGGATCCCTGCTCTTGACACAGGGTGGAARGGCTGCCTTTCCCAGGCACTGCCCTTGCTCTGCCTTTGCTCAATGGCCTTTTAATCTCAGAAGTGTCTCCTGCTCTGTCTCAGAGGCCTCCCTGCCCCGGCTCTGCCCTGTGCTGTTTGTGTGGCCGGGGCTCTGAGCGAGGGCTGTCCCCTGTCCCCTCCCAGCTGAGCCTCGGAGCCGCTGGTGCTCCCTTTTCCCAACACAAGTACTGTATTTGGCTCCCTGAGCGTGACGGGATCGCTGCCCGCTTCCCAAAGAGCTTCCCAGAGGAGGGATCACCTCGGGAGGTGCCCACACCCGCAGCCTTACCCCTTTGCCACCCTCCKGTCTGCCAGGGGGCCGTGGGTTGGCCAAGCTGCCTTGGGGACGATGCCAGGAGCCACTGGGCTGGCAGGGCTTTGTCCCCAGATCCGTGTCCCCAGTCCTGCCCCAGGCCAGGCTGCCTCTCCTCCCGTTCCTCACGCATGGCCGAGCTCCCTGACTACCTCGGGAGGAGGAGGAGGGTGGCCAAAAGCACCCCAAACTGGGGGGCAGCACCCCAAACTGGGGACAGCACCCCAAATCGGGGGGCAGCATCCCAAACTGGGGGGCAGCACCCCAAACTCGGGGACTGCACCCCAAACCCGGGGACAGCACCCCAAACTGGGGGGCAGCACCCCAAACTGGGGGGCAGCACCCCAAACTCGGGGGCAGCACCCCAAACTCAGGGGGCAGCGCCCTAATCTGGGGGGCAACACCTCAAACTGGGGGGCAGCACCCCAAACTCGGGGGGCAGCACCCTAAACCCGCGGGCAGCACCCCAAACTCGGGGGAAGCACCCCAAACTCGGGGGAGGCACCCCAAACTCGGGGGGCAGCACCCCATCAGCCAAAGCCCAGCCTCCCAGAGCAGCCCCGAGGTTGGGGTTTGTGGCCAGGGGGGCATTGTCACGGTTTAGGACACGAGAGCTGGGATTTGGGGCCATCCAGGCTGGGCACCGACCCCGCTGTGCCCGGCTCCTGCCAGGCTCCCAAAGCCCCTGTGTTTGTCCATGTGTCTCTATATTATTATAAATGTATAAATCTYCATTACTGGGGGGTGGGGGGAAGCAGAAGGTAGATGTAGCTGTGTCCATGCCCTGTCTATATGTTCACCTTTAAGGGCTGGATTTTTCTTTTTTTTATTTGCTGGGGTTTGGGTTTGTTTTTGTTTTTGTTTTTTTTTTCTTTTGTTTTCCTTTTTTAAGAAATAAAAAGAAACTGCTTGACTGGTTTCAAGCACCCTGGTGAACCCATGTGTGTGTGGCTGGTGGAATTTTGGGGTGCTGCTCTCCTGTCCAGGGCTGGTTTTGGGGTCTGTCTGTCCGTCCCCAGGCTCATGGGGACCCTGCCAGCTCCTTGTGTCTTYCTTGGTGCCCAAGCTTGGATGTGTCCCAACAAATGGCTCAGTGGAGTGTAGAAATTGTTATTTTGGGTTCAAAACAGCAGGATTTGGTGATTTGGGGGAAATGCAGGGAAAAAAAGAGGCATTGCCTGTCCTGAGGGGCTCTGGGGGTTCTGGGTGGCCCCAGGGATCAGCTCTGTGGATAAACTGGGGCAGCAGAATGTCCAAAAAGGTGTTTTGGCATCAATTGTCAAACTCCTTCAGTGCCTGGAGCGAGTGAGGGGTTTGTGTGAACACTCAGCTCTGGCCAGGGTGGAGTTGTGAATGAATTTTTCTACTCTACATAAAGGGAAAAGGAAAGGGGAAAAGGAAAAGGGAAAAGGACGAGGAAAAGAAAAGGGAAGAGGAAAAAGAAAAAAGGAAGAGGAAAAGGAAATGGAAAGGGGAAAAGGAAAAATATTAAATGGGAAAGGAAATGGAAAGGGAAATGGAAAAGGGAAAAGGAAAGGGAAAAGGAAAAAGGAAAAAAAAAGAAAAATCAGCCCTCCTGCCATGTCTGCATCACCCCTGGCTGCCACAGCCCCAGCAGGAGAGGGGCCAGGCTGGCAAATGCCTGGCTTGAGATTGAATAAGAAATTTGGGGTATTTGATAAGAGCCACCAGACTCTTTCACCTCTGTAGCACTGAAATGCCCCCTTGTCCCCCAAACTTGGAAAGATTTAAAGGGTTACATGAGCCAGGAAACCCTCCCAGCCCATGGAAAGGTTTGTAAAGTGTCTTTTAAAAATTATTTTGGAAGCCTCTGCCCCTCTGAATCAGTCCTGCCCCACTCTGCAAACCAAACACGTGCTGACCCCCAGCCCAAACTCTTTGAAACCCTCCGGAGCGCTCTGTACAAGCCAAAGGTTTATTTGTTTCATAAACGAGTCAAATGATATTCATGGAAAACAGATAAATGGACGAAAGGAAAACACACAGCACTGAACACAAGGCTATAGAGCACTGACATGTAGAGGTGCAGCTCCCTCCCTCGTGCGATGCCCTCCCTCCCCCGGCCCCCCCAAAAAATTTGCTTGAAAAGCCTAATACAGAGGTCCAAAATCTGATTCAGCTTCAACAAGATAATACAGGTCACAGTATTGAATCATAAAGGTAACGACAAGAGAGGAACTGCCTCGGAAAGGGGGCAGGTCAAAGAGTTCCCCCATCTCTTTTTTTTTTTTTTTTTTTCTTTCCTTTTTCCCTTTTTTAAAATTTTCAAACAAAGGTTAAGGAGGAGAGGAGGGGGAAATCCATGGAAATAAACACTTTCTCACTCCTATATATATATATATATATTTATGTATATATATATATAAAAAGCAGGATTCTCAGTGAACACAAAATTCTATAAAACTACCATTGATCTGTGTTGGTTTTCTCCCCCCATCTTTTTTTTTTCTTTTTAAAAGTTGCTTTAAAAAGGATAAAAAGTGCACAGACACCCTTATAAGGCACAAACAGATCTTCTGTACAAATCATATATCATTGGACTGTTTAAAAAAAATAGCAATACGAATACTAACAATGAAATCTGTAAGAGGCTACCTTTTCCTGGAAATCTTATTTTTTCTTTTATTTGAGGCCTATTTTGGAAAATTCCCGTTGCTCTTGGATAGGCAGGGCCACATGAAAGGAGAGAGGATGCTCTCCCATCCCACTGAGCTGGTTCCCTTGCTGGCCTGACTGGGTGCTGCCCTTCTGCAAACTGGTTTTGGCTGCTACAGCAGAAATTCAGCCTCTGCCCTGTGTCCTGAACAGCTCCTGGGCTGGATTCAGTGTTACTCCTTGCTGGCTTAAAAATTCAAAACAGAGCTACACCAAAAAAAAAAAACCCCACCCAGGCTGCACCCACCCTGCTCGTGGAGGCCCTGAGGTGTCACCCGCTGTGAGCAGTGAGCATGGGCACCCCTGAAGTTGGCACAGCAGCCCCAGGGATGGCCCAGACCTGAGCCAGCTGGGCATTCTGACAGCTTTCCTTGAATTCCTCACCGTGGAGAGGCTTCTCACTGCAGCTGTCCCCAGGCTGAGGGGACACTGAGCCTGTGCTGTGCACTTGGTGCTGTGCCCCCTGACCACAGCTGGACTGGGATGGGAGATCCCTGGGATGGCAGTGCCCATGGATGGACAGGAGCAGGAGAAGGTTCTGGATGCAGGGAAGCTGCCCTGGCTGCCTCCTGTGGCACAGGGGGAGGGAAAGGCTCTGCTGAAGGTGGTGGCACAGCTGGTGGCACCAGCCAGGTCTCCAGCAAAGCTGTCAGGCCCTCGTGCAGGGCAGTG
>NW_026624075.1:86198-93540 GCF_030028575.1 Malurus melanocephalus | reverse complement strand
CTCATCCACAGCCCTGGAGGAGAGAGGGGGTGGCCACACATCCCTCAGGCTGCACCCAGAAGCCCCGAAATGTACAGTTGTTGATCCATTTTTCCTTTCTCCAGACTCAAATGTGGTAATTGCACCTTTCTGAAAGCTGTTGTTACGCCCTCGGTGGCACACGGTCACCAAGCTGCGGTGACACAGCTCCGCTCTCATCCTCCCATTTCCATCCTCTCTTTTCCCCTCTGGATGAGCCTGGAGCAGCTGGAAACTGGCTGGGCTCAGGCTGAAGGACTCAAAGGGRTGTGCAGGGGGCAGAGGATGGAGGATGGAGGGCAGGGAAGAAGGATGCTGAGCTCCTCARCCCAGCCCAGCTCCTCCAGCTGCTGCCTGTCGCTGACACCACACCCAAAACCCATTTACCGTTGAAATCCCAACATCTAATACCAGCCTCAGAGCCTTTTTCTTTCCTCCTAAGTAAAGCCAAGTGAGATAGTCCCTGTTTTTCTCAACAAGGTCTCATCTACAGTTGAGACCCAGCGTGCAGGCARCTGGGAGCTGTGCTGGGAAACCTGSAAAGGCAGGAGAAAACAGGTAAAATCAGCACAGACAGCCCCAGAAAATAAAAATGAGCCTGTTGGGACTGGGTCAGAAATTAATTTCTCACCACAGGCTCAAAAAGAAAAATCCCCATGGTGGGGCAGGAGGAAGGCTGAGCCCTGCCATGGCACCGGCTGCAGGGGGAGGTTGAGGATGGGGTGACACGGCAGCTGTGCCACCAGCCAGGAGGGCACAGCAAAATGTGTGGAGGTGACAAAGCYATCATTGCCCAAGGCAGGGCTGCARTGTGCCCATCCAAACCCCCTGCCACCCACAGGCTGCAGTTTATGGCTTCAGAAGGCAGCAGGGCCGGCCTGAGCTCTCCTCACAGCTCCATCGCTGCAGGGGCTGCCCGGGCTCGGGGTGGGTTCGTGTCCCTCACTGCTACCCCAGGGCAGCTCCCTGGCTCTCAAAAAGCTCCTGTTCTGCCCCAAAAACAAAAGGCTGCTTCATCTGTCCCAGACCAGCATCTCCATGTCCCCACGAGGCTGTTTGTGGGGATGAAACCCAAACAAGTGACAATGTGGCTGTGCCATGAGCTGGCCTGAGCTAGTTCTTACGTGACATTTCCAGATGGATCCTGTCCCCTTTGTTCCCTCCCGCAGATCCTTATCCCAGTTTTGCTCCACCACAGCACAAAGCCCCTGGCAGCAGCCCAGAGCCAAATTTTAGGGTCGGGAGCCCAGTGGCACCTGGCACTGCCCAAGTGCCAACCTCCCCATCCCAACCCACCCCACAGCCAGCTTTCCCCGCAGCGGGAGGAGGGATAAAACAGCCTTGGCACGGGAAATTTCTCATTTGCAGCTGCCTCGGGTCCCGGCGATCCCCGGGCCGGCACCGCAGCCGTGCCCGCACGATGCTCAGCTTCGCTCCCTGAATTGTGCCCTAGCAGTCAAATAAGGAAACACAGATAACGAGCCACTTGATAACGACTGACCAGCACGATAACCCAGAAGCAGGGACGGAAAGGCGTGGTTTGCGAGCGGCGCTGCCCCTTCCCGCAGCTACGGGCGGTAGATTTTAATCACGTCTTTGATGACCCGTCGGCAGATGGGGCAGCAGGCGTTGAGCTGCTTCTTCAGCTTAAGACCACAGGTGTTGCAGAGGCACATGTGTCCGCAGGTGTAGATCACCGTGTCCACCTCGCTGTCAAAGCAAACGGTGCACTCGCCGTTCTTGCTGCTCGATGGCTCCGGAGGGGAGAAGACGGGAGAGATGGGAGGGCTCAGGGGGGAGCTGGGGGCAGTCACTGCGAAAGAAGAGAGGGGAGTGAGGGTGTTTGGTCACTGGGRTGGGGTGAAGGTGATGCTGGACAGCATCTTTGAGTCRKTTTTTAAGGCTCTCTGTAGTSATCGCCTACAAAYTTAACTCAAAAGCTCATTCTTTGGKCTGCCTCTTACTTGTTTTCTTGAGGTCTCAAATTCTAGAGGTCAYACAGATCAACAATTTCACTGCCGATACAAAAACCTTCCAGGATAATTTTACCCGCTACCAAATAACAAGGAGAATTAAATGATTGGCCCAACAAATCCCAGKGTGTTCCAACCAGCAGCACATTACAGCTCTGGGTAGAGCCTSCTATCCCTTTTCTACAGCTGGGGCGGGTGCCACATCCACACATCTTTTGAACACTTGTAGGGATGGTGATTCCACCACTTCCCTGGGCAGCTTGTTCGATACCTGACCACCCTTTCCATAAAGGAATTATTCCTGTATTCAAACTAAATCACTCTTGTCACAATCAAATGCAATTTCCTCTCCTCCTGTCCCTGTTCCCTGGAGCAGAGCCCGACCCCCCTGGCTGCCCCCTCCTGTCAGGGAGTTGTGCAGAGCCCCAAATCCCCCCTGATCCCCCTTTTCTCCAGGCTGAGCCCTTTCCCAGCTCCCTCAGCCGCTCCTGGGGCTCCAAACTCTTCCCCAGTTCCATTTCCTTCTCTGGACACTCTCCAGCCCCTCAAGGTGTCTCTTGTCATGAGTGGCCCAGAACTGGACACAAAATTTGAGCAGTGCCAGCACAGGGAGGGGAACAATCGCTGCCCTGCTCCTGCTGTCCACYCTGGTGCTGACACAAGCAGCCTGCAGCCCTTTCTCAGGCCATGCAAACCTTTCTAGCACTTTCCTCCAGTTYCTTCTGCCAGCCTGGCAGGAGATGTGACATTCACTCCAAGAGCCAAGCCCTGGCTGTCCTTACCCAGTGAGGACTCTGAGGCTGACGATGACCTGTTGACGCTGAAGGCCATGTCCGAGTCGCTGTCGTACTGGGAGCCACCGGGGGATCCTGAGGGAGACACCGTCACCGGGCTGGACTGCACCGTGCCTGGAACACAGGAGAGAGCTGAGCCCCGGGAGGGACAGCCCAACCCCAGCCAAARCCCCTCGGCTGCTGAGCTGCTCCCACCACACCTGCACAAGGGGTTCAGGACAGCTCCAGCTGCTGAGTTAATGCTGCACCTTATTAATGATACCGGTCGGGATTTGGGATGTGACCCCCAGGGCCTGCACCTCATGTGAAACAAGCAGCAGGTTATCCAATATTTGGGGTGCAGAGTCTCTTCCMCACAGTCCCACTATCCCCAGCAGCAGTGGGCTCAAGCTGTGGCTGGCTCAAACACTGCCAGTGTTTGGATGACAAAACCCTGCTTTACACAGTCATTAACATCTGCTTTTCTGATGGAATCCTTAACAGGAGGAAAGGAGCGGGGCTGGAATTGGTCACCAGCAATGGATCAGAGGTGCCAGCTGACCCCCGAGCTGTGGCAGTGCTGCAGGAGCAATAACTGCTCGTGCTTAAACCAGAGCTGTGCTCCCAAAACCCATCATCCTCACCCAGGCACAAGTTTAATACCTGTTGGCTGGAACAGGGAGTTTATGAATAATCCCTGCTAAAAACAAACCCACTGAAAAACAGCTGCCCCCCACAGCCAACCGTGTTCATAAAGAATYCCTGCTAAAAACAAACCCACTGAAAAAACAGCTGCCTCCCACAGCCATCCCTGTTTATAAAGAATTCCTTTTAAATACAAACCCACTGAAAAACAGCTGCCCCCCACAGCCTTCCCTGCCCCCCTGCCTGCTGCTTGTTTTGTTTCTCAAGTCTCATSCTTTCCTGGGGGAATCATGGAGGCTGCACACATCTCCGTGTCAGGTCCAATGTCTCGGTCACTCTTGTTTGCCACACAAGGAGCAGTGAACAGCAGGAATGCAAACCCAGAGCTCTGCATCTGGCCCAGGAAGCCTCCCCAACCAGGTGCCCTGTTCTCCTTCCTTTTGGCTGCACTTACCCAGGATTTTGAGCTGGTTGATCACACCGTGGATTGTAAAAAACACCCAGAGKGACTGCGAGGTGTCCACGCACATCAGCATCCCCCGGCTGGCGCCGTTGACCCCGTGGTGCACCTCCCCGTTGGGCAGGACCATGAAGCTGAGGATGTCACCGTTGTTGAGGACYGGGAACGCTCTGTAAACCACCCAGTACTCCTTGCGGTCCAGCAGAAAGTCCGGATCCGCCGGGAGCTCGTTTGTCCGTAAAGTGCTCGGATCGCAAGAAGTGATGCCGAACGAGAGGGCCCCGTAGTAGGGCAGCCCCAAGTGTCCCACTTCCACAAAGAGRCTCTCCCCGATGTGCAAAGGCCGGTCGGAAAACACCAAAGTCCTACTGCTCTCCTGCCAGTTGGTGCAGGCCACCATCCTGTCCTGGGAAAAGGTGATGTCGGGGCCGCGCGTGGGGTGGAAGCGCAGGTCYGTGTCCAGGAAAGCCGGCAGTCCCTGGGCGTGCTGCCGCCGGTTGGGGCAGCAGGGGATGATGTGGTTGTCAGTGCCGAGCCCCGGGACCCGGCTCAGGTTGAGGTTGGCGATTTTGGCCACCACTTGGTTGTTCTCCAGCTCGTTGTTGTTGAAGTTGGCCGAGTCGTGGTTGCTCTGCGGAAGGCAAGTGCTGAGGCGGGCGCTGCTGAGMCGGGCGCTGCTCATGGTCTCTGCAAACATGCTGTCTGTGAGAGAAAGCCAGGCACACGGGCGTTAGTCAGGAGCAAACTGACTGCTTTAAGGTTTACAATGATTATTGCAGCCTMCAGACTGCTCCTCTGCAAGGAAAAACCAGCCCCAGGTCAGGCACTAATGAACAGCTCCCGGTGCAGAGGCACGCGTGGAGCAGGCACAGGAATGGCTGCATCTCAGCACTGACCAAGGCAAAAGGAGGGTTCCAAAGTGCTCCTGTGCTCTGGGGAACTGGGAAAAGCTCTAACCACTGTGGTCTGGGAGCTCCCTGCACTGGGGAACTGGGAAAAGCTCTAACCACTGTGGTCCTACAGCTTTCTCAGGAGAAGGATCTGATAGCTCTGAGGTTACACCGTAAAAAAAAGAAAACATCTCAATATTTTGTTGTCCCAAGGTCTCGTGCGAGACAAATCAACAATGCAGTGAAGGAACACAAGGATGAATGGATATTTGTTCCATGCTCCTCGTCATTGCCTTGCACCTGTGTCCAGGCACAGGTGTGTCCCAAGAAAAGTYGTTTCAAGCCTCATATCTCAGGGGTTTTGAATGGAGAGCTTGTCACAAAAGCTACTTCCTGCAGGTGTTAGAAAGCTTTTACAGCAGAAAGTTGTTTTCACAGCAAAGGGAAAGTCAGGATGTTGATCCTTAATTGATTTCCCAGGTTTTCACTTGGGCCATGCCAGGCTTGGGGGTGATGTAAAGGTGTGGGAAAGTTTGGGAGTGTCCTCCCTTCAACTTCCAGCCCTGCCTGGGGCAGCCTGGACGCTTCACTCCAAAGGGTTTAACTCACTGAGCAAAGTCAAAGCATGTGGAATTTAAGAGTCTGTATGAATGGAGCAGACCCTTGGTCTTCCAAAAGCGGAGAGAAGTGAAGCAGCCCAGCACCAACACTTGTTTGGTATTTTAATTTTAAAAAAACTCCCATCAGAGTGCAGGTACTCTCAGCTTGAGTCTTTCACTGCAAACACTTGGATGCTGCAGGCACAACTGAGGTTGGGAGGCACAAAGAAGCTGTATTTTATTTTTCTAACTCCAATTTAAAAAGGAGAAAGGAGAGCTCTGGTGGAGCAGCTGCCTTGGCCAATACAGCAAACACTCCTTCTCCTCTGTGACGAGCACCAGAGGCTGGAGTGTGTCACAACTGCAATTACAGGAGAAGCTGCTGGTGAGGTTTAATTACACATTTGAGGCACAGCAGACAGGGAAAAGCGCTGTTTATGTGCAGCCTTCTCGCCTGTAAGATAATTGGCAGCAATCAGAGCRATGTGTGATGGAGCTGCCTGCCCTCTGGACTCACCATTCCTCAGCTTGTCCCTGGTGCCAGCTCCGTGCCAGCCTGGCAGTGCCATCCCCTCGGGCAGGAGCAGCTGGCTTTGGATGTTAAAACTCCATGAGCTCCGAGGGGCCTCCGGGAAAGGGCAGCTCTCTTGGATTTTTAAAAGTGTTCCCTGTGGTGTAGCCCAGTTCAAAACACTCCATCTAACGCTGAATTAATTAGAAATTTCAGTGCTGTGAAAGCCACGAAAGGAAAATCATTCCATGGCCATCAACTAGGAGAGCTAATGGGAACAGATTCATTCCCTCTCTGAGCCTTCCCAAAGGATGAGGCTGTAAATCAGCCAGACTGAATCCAGGGATCTGAGTGATGTCCCTGTGCCAGGGAAGGGTGACTCAGGTCATGATAGCAAACCCAGCCCCTCAAATTGCCAGCCTGGGTGGGACTATGGCCAGCCCAAAAGTGGCTGGAGAAGGGCTCCAGGAAACCCTTGGGCAATGACTGGTGGTTTTCCAATGGACTGGCAGTATCTGGTAACTGGGAAAGAACAGCCCAAATCAGAACTGGTCCCATTTGTCTCCTCAGCCCCTGGGACCTTGTTCCATGATTTTCATGCCACAGCAGCACATCCAGCTCAGAGAAAGCTGGGTGAAGTTACAGGTAAAGATTTCCATTTATCCTTTCACATAACGTGCAGCCTTAGGACTTTCCATCACTGCCATCTCTGAAACGTATTGCTGTCTGGATCCCTACTGCTGGCAGAAGAAAAATGGCTAATTGGAGGTACAAAACCAACAGCTAATTAATTTTCCTAAATGCCCCATAAATCACACAGATCATGGATCTTTCCTAGAAGATCAGAAGAGCAGCCCACAGAACCAAAGCCCAGCTTACCTAGGATCTGCACCTCGTGGGTGATGCCGTAGACATCTATGAGCGCCCAGAGCGGGCCGGAGACTTTGATACCACAGTGAAACAAGATGGGCTCCTCRTCGTTAATACTGTAGAAAACTCTGCCGTGCCGGTCCACCCAGAAGGCCAAAATATTGTCCCTGACCGCAAAGCGCTCGGGCAGAGCCTTGGCCCAGTAACCGGGGCGGGTGACGAGGTCGGGGCAGGCGTACTTTGGTATCTCCTCGGAGCTCATCTGCGACGGGTCGTGGATGGTGAAGCCGAAGCGCAGGGCGCCGCTCCAGCCGTGGTGCACGGCCACCAGCTTGAGGCGCACCTTCTCGTACAGGTGGATGGGCCGGTTGGTGAAGGTGACGCCGTTGCAGAAGCTGTTCCTGCGCGTGGCCCGGCGTGAGTGCGCGTCCAGACGCACGTTCTTGCCCTTGGCCTGCGCGTGGAAGCGCGGCGGCTCCGCCATGGCCAGCACCGAGCGGCGCTCATGGCTGCTGTTGGGCAGGCTGTAGTAGGGCCGGCTGGACACCGAGCGGGCCTGGTGGCTCGTGTCTGCAGGGGGGACAAAGAGCTGTCAGTGATGCC
>NW_026624075.1:83035-85453 GCF_030028575.1 Malurus melanocephalus | reverse complement strand
TTTTTATTCTCTGAATTTTGTCTGGCCTCTGGTTTAGGTTAAGGCATCATCAGGAGGGCCTGGCCTGAGCCAGGAGCTGCCTCAGCTCAGTGTGCTTTGCACCCAGGATATTCACCTTCAAACCCCGTGCTCAGCCACAGCCTGCTCTTTGTTGTCCCCGTTTGGCCCTCAGCTTTCTGCAGAGACATGTCAGGCGAAGGTCAGACAGATTCCCTTGAACGCCCTGTGAAGCTGGATGGGAAGGAACATCCTTTGTTCCCATCAGATGCATCCTATTCCCTGGGAAGGGCTCAGCACCTGCGGCTCCCAGTTCTCTCCTTGCAGAGCACGTGCTGTTAGCTCACATGGTGGCCWGAGCTCTGAGATCTGTGGCTGTTAAAGATCACAGATGCTTGAGATGAGCGTGGATTTTAAGAGATTTTTGTGGGACGTGCAGCCCCTGTGCCCTGGTTTTGTAATAATGAACAGGAATTTTTGATCAACACAAATAATCCAAGACATTCAGCAGCTGGAGCACCTCTGCATCACCAGACTGTTCTTCTAAACCCTCAACCCGGCCCCTTTCTCAGATATCAGATGCAACCAGCACATTCAGGAACATTTCATCCTGCAYGGCCTTGCCTTTACCCAGAACCTCCCATCTGAGCTCAGAGCACTTTATAAATGATGATTGTTTTCAGCTTCACAGCACCGCAGATGGCACAGAAATCCTGCCATCCTCATTTTACAGATGGGAGAAGCAGAATTTATGGGTGAGATCTTGCAGCATTGAAAGTCAATAGCAATTTTGAGACGGGTTTCAAGAAAAGCAGATTTGAGGCCTGAAGTGAAGTTCACACAGGCATGAAGCAGAAATGAAAAAAAGCTCAACTTTTAATGTTAAACCTTAGTGAGAAGCTCTCTGAGGTGGAGACAATCTCTTCTGCATATCCCTGAACATGTGAGGCTTTACTCCTGGGCTCCCACCACCACCAGGATGTTCCAGGGAATTCGGTTCTCCCCATTCCCCACCTACTGCTCCTCTCCTCCTCTCTCCGCACCTGGCTGTGTAGATTTTTGAAAGCAAAAATGGAACCCATCCTGAATCCTAAAGCCATCCTGTTAAATATAAAACCCCATCACATGCTCRCATTCATTTTGAACTCTTTTGCCACATTTGAAGCTTCACCTGCCAGGCCCTTCCTTCAAGCTGCTTCCTCCCCATGTGTAACCCCAGGCTTTGGTTTGTGGCAAGAGAAGGATTTTCTGACATTTTCCTCTTGGAAAAAACCCACCAGAAGATTCTGGGAGCTCAGCTGGCAGAGTTGGCAGTKGGGCTGCAGTGGTGGCAGCTTTTTCTGCCAGTAAAACCAGAGCAGGCAGGGCAATAAGGGACATGCACTGAAGCACTGAGTGAAGATCTGAGCACAGATCTGAGCACAGGATCAGCCCCCCAAATCACCATCAGGAGTCAAAGGGCTACCAAGGCAAAAAGCCTCTGTTAGCAGCAAGCTAAAATAACAATCAAAAAGTGGTTTTGTCCCTTGGTTTGTCCTGCACGTGACAGTCGCTGAGTAGCACCAGGTAATGGTTAATTCTGTCATAAATTAAATCAATGAACACATTCTTGCTCTCCCAGCAGTGAGGGGAGGGTGCCAGCTCCATGCCAGGGCTGTGATGAGAGTCCTGGTGCATGCAGAAAGGGACATTTCTTTGTGCATTTCCAGGAGAAATCTCATTTCTTGCCTCCTGAGGAGCTCAAATGCAGAAATGGCTGCTCCAGTGGCTCCTGTGGGTTCTGCTCCATGTATGTTCCTGTCAGTGTTCCCTGCTGCCAGGGGACGGGGATTGGGGTCCCTGAGCAGGGACAGGCAGGGTGGCACCACCCCAGTGAGCTCACAGCAGGGTGAGCCCTCTCCTGGTCCTGCTGCCCCACACAGTGCCCCACCTTCCACTGGATTCACAAAGCCTTTGTGCCAAGGGGCTCCTGCAGTGCCCCCTCACACCCTGCCTGGCTGGGCTGTGCTCTCCAGGCAGAGAAACCCTCACTTTATCACCCTCTGAGCTGCTTCTTGTTTCTAAAATGGTTAAAAACAGCCCCTCTTTTGTTGCAAGTGCTGTGCCCTCAATGTCCCTGTGTTGGCCAGCAGAAAGAAGGAGGGATGAGAGTTTTTGTTCTCCTCTCTGCTATCCCCAAAATCCCCTCTTTTCCAATCCCAGTGCAGCACCAGCCTTGCTCCCACAGCCCCCTGATGGAGAACACACTCCTGTGAAGAATATGATGCCCCTGGCACTGCCCCCAGGCCGGTGGTTCTGCCCCTCTGAGAAGGCACAGGGGACTCTGAGGTGGCAGTGCCAGTGCCACCAGCACGAGTGACAGGACAGCAATGACACTGCCACCCACTCCAAACACAGCTCTGGGTCCACCCTGCCAGAGGG
>NW_026624075.1:81155-82810 GCF_030028575.1 Malurus melanocephalus | reverse complement strand
TCAAAACAGGAAAGCATTTTGCGTTTAAACAATAGGAAAAGCTCCCGACGGAAATGAACGGATAATTCATTTATAACGCCGCTCCCCCCTTCACGTGAACACCTGCTGCTGGAATCGAGCCTGCCACAACCCGAGGCAGAAAAGCAGAGTTTTCCCACTGAAACACTGCCTGGGGCTGAGCTGGGGCATGTGCTTTGCTCGTTAGGAACTGCCGGGGACTGGAGAGCTCCACAGGATGTTTGTGCCTTTGAACCGTGCCTTTGAATTGCCCTAATTTGCAGCTCGGTTTCCATGGCTTGGATCGCGTTTTGGTCCCTCTGCTGGTGCTCCAGAGCCTCTCCTCTCCTCTCCTGGCTGTGCATTCCCACCCCAAAGGTGGGATGACGACAGCCAGGCTGGTGGCAGAAGTGCCACCCCACCCCAGGGTGCCTGACAGGCGCTGAAGAGCTACGCCAACTCTTGGTTTTTTTTTGGTTTTTTTTCAGCTGTGAGATTCCTACAACACTCGGAGCAAGCCATTCCTTCTCTTTTTGCCTCACTTCCCTATTTAAAAGAGAGTAACACTCTTCCTCCAGCTCGCAGGGAGCTAAAAGGATTGAAAAATGTGAAGTTGTCGAGCACTGCAATCCCTGAGCCCAGTGATGCAACCTGGCTGCATCATCACAGGGGACACAAACCTGTGGATTCCCCTGAGCTTCCACCCCTCTTTTTATTCSAGTTTTCCACTTTTCATCCCTACTCTCACCAGTTTCAAACACGACACTCACAGCACGTCCTTCAAACGCACCAGCAGGATTTCAGCAAATATAAAAGGCAGGAAAACAGAAGGAAAAGCTGATGTGAGGGGTGAGGAACGGTGTAAGGCTCCTCACTGAAACATRAAGGATAAACCCTTCTGGCAAGGCAGCATTTCCATGCACATCCTTGTGGTATTGGATGGCACTGGARCAGATTTGGGTTATTGGGGCCCGTGCTCTGGTCTGAATCTTCCCTGGCTCTCCAAAAGGCCAGCACACTCATTCTGGAGGTTGTGCTGACCTTTGGAGAGGTATTTTAACAGACATGCACTTTGCATTTCAAAAAGGTACAGCAGGCAGACCCTGGATAAATTCCACATATTTATCATGGTTCCAGCTCTAAAAATAAACATTTTCTTTCACCCATTTGTTCAGAGCAGCGGGTTTGCAGTGGCACTGTAATCCCATTGACAGCAGCAGACAGATTTCAGCCCCAGAGCCCTCGCYGAGGCTGCTGCTCCCTCCGGGTGTGGGATGGAGGAGGCTGCTCGGCTGGGGAGTGACCTCCAGCCAGATCAATCCTGTCTTGACCTGCCCTGACAAGCCAGGCAGGAATAACACCCCTAAAACAAGGGAGAAGGGAATAACATGCAAGGAGACAAGAGCTGTGGTGAGAGCAAACTGACGGGGAGGAGGAAGAGGAGAGCGCTGCCATCCCGCTGTGTCACCAAATGCATTCCTGGGGTCCCACAGCCCTTTCCTGGTGTCCCCCTACAAGAAAATCCATGACAAATGACCCCCAGGATCACAAGGGAAGGTTTGGTGTCAAACAGCGATCAGTGGGAGAATTACTTGGTCCGGCACCCAGCTCACAGCAGATACAGCCCAGCTATGGGAGCTTGGTCTGCCCAGGCTGGT
>NW_026624075.1:66855-80572 GCF_030028575.1 Malurus melanocephalus | reverse complement strand
GAGCCTTTCCCTCTCACAGGGAGAGGAAGGTGCAGCCCTGCTGAACATCACCCTCGGTGCCTGCAGATGGGGATCACACAGAAGGCTTTGGTTCAGTGACAGAAAACCCCAACAGGTGGGGACAAGAAGGGACAGGTGGGTTCAGAGCATGGCAGCGAGCTGGGGAAACCCCCCGATCCCAGTCCATCCCAGTGTGCTCCAGTCAAAGCACAGCCTTCATCCCACAGCAGCTCCACTGCTGGAGMCTCTGGAAGAGGCTGTTCCTGCAGATACCAAACATCCCCAGCAACACGAAACAGGATTCTGCTCTGACACGATCTTATCTCCTGAGGACAAGAGATACAAATCTGCTCACATATAAATTTAGTGAGCTGTCTAGACATTTAGTGCTTTTTTTTTTAAATACAGRGTATGTGTCAGGGAGCTCTGTGGTAAGCAGTGGGGTGGCCTATTCCACGCTCAACGGTGTGGATTTGGAAAGCTGGGCTATCAAATACAACAAAAAAATAAAAATCTGCCTCATTTTTTAATGTCCTGCTGGCTCAAAGACTGGAAAATTCAGTTAATGAGTACCCCCCATGTAAATCCCTATGGTTTGCACGGCCAGTCTGGAGCCCTGTGCTGATGTAATGTCTCCTTGCCTGGTCCTCTAATCTGAAACAAACTTCCAGGGAGTTCAGAAACGGTTCATTTGCAAGGGAGTGATACAGAAATTGAGGTGTTAAGGGGTCACTGAAGAGTCATCCCAGAGTTCAGCCACATCCTGAAAGAATGGAAAGGATCCCTGAAAGGAAAGTCAAGACCAAGCCTCAGCTCTCCTGGTTATCCAAACATCTCCTCATGGCAGCAGCACGGGAGCCAAAGATGGGGAGTGCAGCTGAAACTCTGAAATCTCCCTCCCAGGAACCACCAGCTGGCTCCAGGCAGAAAATAAACCACGACAGAAGCTCTGCTCCAAGGATGGAAAGTGCTGATGGCAAATCCTCCACGACCTAGAAGTGATCACAGAGATTTGAGGGCTGAGGAGAGCCAGGCAGGAATCCTCTCGCAGCCCTTCTGCTTTTGGTGTAGAGGAAATCCAAAGTGCCACAGAAAAATCYGGTGTGTGACTGATGAAGAGGCATCTCCAGAGCAAAGTGGGGAGCCCTGAGCTAAACCAATGGATCAGGCTGTAAAAGCAGGGGCTGCTCCCAAAAAAAAAAAACCTCCTGCTGGGTCTGCAAGGATGGGAACATCCACCCACGCTCACCTCCGCCTCTCTCCTGTTGTGCCTCTCACTCTGGGCAAGCAGGAATTCTGCTGCAAAGTTGGCCCCATCTTTATTACAGGCTTTTAGTCCTCCTGCGTATAAATAGCACCGAGTTTACACAGAAGCCAGCGATTAAGCACRGAAAAAAATCTCCTCTTCCCTGTATTATTCGGGAATCTGGGTCAATGAGTCTGCGACTCGAGTAACAAATTCTTCGAGCTGGTTAATGAGAGACAGAGCGAGCGGGACGGAGGAAAGGCAGGGTCCGTGCCATAATCCGTGCTCAAATCCTCCAGTGCAAGCGATGAAAGCAGCTGGTGATGGATGAGGAGCCCTGGAAATGGCACAGCTCCTCGTGCTCCCTTCCCTGGGCTCGACACCCAGGTCCTGGCTCGTGCCGCTCCCGCAGACGGCAGGGATTTGAAACGCAAAACCCGATGGAACTTTTGGCTACTGGCTGAAGATAAAAACATCTTGTCAGAAATGATCAGCCAGCCGCTCTGGCTGTGGCTCTTGCTGGGGATTTTTGGGCTGTGCAACACGCACGGTTTGTACACCGGCAGAGCGAACCCCTTCCCCTGACTTGATGTATTACAGGYTTGCAAAATTGTTACCTTCTTTAGAAAGTGAAGCTTTGCCTGGGGAGAACAGAGGGCTGCTCAGATCACTTTATCTTCTCAGAGTCCACCACTGAGTTTTTGGGAGGTGACCAAAAGCAGCGAGAAGGRAGCAGCTGACAGCCCTTAAAGCACTGCCACAAATGGTTTCTGAGGAATGCTAGGTTGGAAGACGGAATATTTTCCGAATCTAAATGCTCAGCGATTGTCAGTCAGGGATTAAAATATTTATWTCTGTGATTGATTATTTTCGCTGTTTTCTAGAAACAGGCAATGTGCACCATAAAGCAGAGAGAGCATTAAAATATGCAACATTTCAGGCTGGAAAGACTGGTCTGGGAGGAATGAGCACAGCTGGGGACCCCAAGATGGGAAGAGAGGGGCAGAGATGTGAAAAAATCCCTCATATTCTCAGGGGTGGGTGAGCTCTGCTTAGATTCACTAAATTCAGACAGAAAATGGTCAAGGCTGAGATTATAGACTCAGCCTAAGAGCAGCTCAAGAGACCCCAAAAATCTCCTGTGCCATGAGTGCTGCAGATCCCTCAAGGCGACCCCATGGCTCTCACTCTGAACTGGGCAAGGCCCTGCTGTGGGGTTTGAGACCTGTGCCCTGCTCCTACAGATCCCCCTGCACAGCCAGGATCACAGAATATTCCTCACAGATTAAAACACCTCCATTGGTTTCTTTGCCCCAGCTCCTCTCCATTCATTTTTCACTTCCAAGACAAAAAAAGCAGCTCAGGTTTTCAGACCACCATTCTGAACTGGTGTTTTTTTTTCCTTTTCCAATCAGAACTGGGATTTGTTGGAGAGTCACAAGARCCTGTGCCTGCCACAGTCACTGACATTGAACAGTCCATGCCCTCAGCCTCCTCCTGCTGCCAGAGCAGCACGTCAGGACCATTAACACCAACAAAATCCCTGTTTCCATTGAGCCTTTCCTCCCGGCCAGCTGCACCAAGTCATCTGCGCTGGGGATTTATAAATAGTGACCATGTCATTCCAATGGTAATGGCTTTTAATGAAATTGAAGGATGCCATGCATTCCCCTTTCACCTCCCCAGAGCTGCAATCCCRTTCCATGCCATGGTTTCAGTGCAGCGCTCATGGAAAGAGCGCTGGGATTTGGCACATCCTTCCCGCAGCCCGTCCATGTGTGGCTTCCAACACAGGCAGGAACACAAAGAGGGAAATAATTTAGTTGTYTCCCTGATGCAGGAAACCCACCCATCCCCTACAGACAGGCACAGCACCACGAGGGCAGCTTGTGACAYGGAAAAAATCCCAGATCTAAAGAGCGATAGCGGCAATTCAGCTTCACTTTCCACGCATTGTTGTCTGAAAATCCCCGAAAAGCCGGTGGTTACGTTATCCTCATCCCCCTGGATTTGGGCTGTACACAATTTACAYGCCTTTCCCTCCCAAAAGCAGGTTTGGAGCGAGGCCAGGACATGAGCTGTGCTGTCAGAGCCCTCCCAGCCCCGCGGGTGGCTCAGGTGGGGTGTGCAAGCCCTGAACCAGGAGCGTTACGAGCCGAGCGTGACTTCCACACTCCCTAAAAACACCAGAAACTTCCCCTGAGCACAGGAATTCTGCWGCTCCAGCGCTAGGGAGGAAGAAAAGCTGCAGATGAGGAGGACCTGGGCTAGTGCGGGTGTCCCAGCCCACGACAGTGGGGTGGAGTGAGATCATCTTGAAGTCACTTCCAGCCAAAACCATTCTGGGATTCTACGAAGGGCAGGATCAGCTCTTGGAGCGATGCTGCAGGTGCAGAAAGGAGAACCCGGCCATTCATTCCACCTTTGACTYTTCCCAAGAAAACCTTATGAGAAAAGGAACAAACCTTCTATTTTTCTTTGCTTCCTCGTTTTTACAGAAGCCTCTTTTGTCTTCATCTCCTCTCTTCATAGTGGTTCAAAGGGTTTTTTTTTTTTTTTTTCCTCCTCGTAATTACAACTTCCCTGTACTCCAAAGAATTCAGTTTAAAAGAAACAAAACAGTGGAACTATTCCAGTCCAAACAGGGATGGATAACCAGAGAGCCATCAGATTTAACAGTGTTTTTTGATCTGTCCTGACAGCCACMAAATCCCAGGAAAAAGGGGGACAAGGCCTCTGGGAAGGTGTTCTTCCCAGTAAATYTCGCTTCCAGCATTTTTTAACTGTGTCCACATCTCCTTTTCTATTTACACACAATTTAAACAGTGATCTGGCAGCAGGAGGGGAAAATGCTCGRGGAGGAACGCATGGCTGAGGAAGCTAAATAAAGCAGTGGCCAGCTCTTCAATCATCCTATATTTTATATATACAAAGRCTGCGATTCCACTCAGCTTTTCCAAAACAATATGTAAAGAATCCAAAACAGGTCAAAGCGATGGTAATAACTGGTTATAATTAAATCAGGGGGACAGCACAACTCTGCTCCTCTGCCAGGCTCGTTTTCTTGGAGAAATGGTCAAGGTGGGATTGGTGGGACTGGTGGGACTGGTGGGACTGGGAGCTCTCACAGGGCTGAGCCCACTTTGTGCTGGTGGGCTGCTGCCTCAAACCAGCACGGCCCCAGCAGCGAGATTTCAAATAAATTTAAAGCTGGCCAAACTCTCTTTTCAAGTGATCTGAAGAGCTGGTGACCTCACTCAACTCGTGCACAGTCCAACCTGTACAATAACATCACATATTTTGTTGGCTCTTGTACTGAATATTCAGACAAACAAGCTGGGGCTTTTTCTAAATACTTCAGAAAATAAATCCAAAAATTTGTTAAAGGGGGAAAGAAAAAAGCAAGTTAAAAAAAAAAAAGAGTAGAGTTCTGGTCCAGAAACACAGGAAAACATCCCACTAAAAAAAAAAAAAAAAAAGATGCATCCTTTTTTTTTTTTCTTCCTGAGCTGAAATTTTTAAAAATGCAGACTTCTCTGCTAAGCTGTGAAGGCAATCTGAGAGGCAGGTGGTTGTGCAACACTTGGCTGCTGCATGGCTCAGCTATGAGATCCTTTTCCGTGATATTTGCAGGAATTAATAAGAGGAAACAAGACCCACTTCAAGACATTAAACTGTCCAAACAACAAAAACCCAAACAGTTGTACCATTACTGGACACACCACGACCTCAGCCCCCTTCCTTCACCTCAAATGTCTTCAATTATTTCAACACAAGGAGGATTTGAGCAAGAGAGGTTTATTTTTAAGCCTCTCTGTCAAAATTAATTCCGGTGGGGTTCGAACCCAGCCCACCTAAATCAACATCAACATTTTTCTCCCTTTACTCTTTCTCTCTGTGGCATCACAGCCAAAATATGAGAGAGGCAGGTGAACCAGAAACAATCTGCAGATGAGGCACAATTCCTTGCATTGTTGAAGAGCCAGAAAATGACCAAAGCCCCTTTTTTTTGCTCCCTGCCCCAAAAGAAAGAATCTTTGGGGTGAAGGTGTGGATTACAGAGCAAACAGCAGTGTAGGCAGTACTGCTAATTAGTAATCCTAATTTACACCCTGTTTCCTCACCTTTTGAAGGTGGAGCTTGGATTATTGTTCAGCACAACACACTTGGTCCATCCTTCCAAACTGCAGAGCTGCAAGTTGTTGTTATTATTATTATTATTATTATAACTGTGTTTGGGGTTTTTTTGTATTCATTTCCACCTCCARACCCCACTGCACAGTCCAACAGCACTCCCTGGTAACTGTGGAATTGGGAATATTAGAAATCCCCCATGAAACAACAGAAAGAGCTGCCTAAACCCTCCCATTTCCACCCAGATGTTCCAATTAACCGAATCAAACTAATTCCACTGGCCTTGTTTGGCCTTACTTGGAAAAACACACCTATAAATCACATCTGAAAACTGCAAGGAGAGAAAGAATTTGTTCCTATTTGGGCAGTTTTTTTGTGGGTATTTTTTGGGTTTTTTTGAGTGGGTTTTTTTTGGGGTTTTTTCTGGGGTTTTTTTTTTGGATTATTTTTCTGGTAGAACAAAATACACAATGATGTGCTGACAGCTCAGAGCCTCTCTGGTTCTGGCCACAATAAAACACAACTCCACACTGTCCYTCCACTTCTTCGAAATGCAGGGCACCCAGAGGCTCCCACCTGCATCATCTCCATCTCTCTGAGCTGGAAAAGGGATTCCAAATGTACAGAAAGCCTGAAGTCATGAAACACACCCACCCTGGGGCTTTCCTGATCCCAAATTCATCAGATACTGCATGTTAAGGGTTTCACTGCTCATAGAGCATCTTGAAATGCCAGATCAGAACAGTCAGAGCTGCAGAAAAACAAGCACAGAATCCCAGAATCATTTTGGTTGGAAAATCCCTCCCAGCCCATCGAGTCCAAGCTGTGCCCCATCCCCACCAAGTCCCCAGCCCAGAGCACTCAGTGTCACCTCCAACCCTTCCTGGGACACCTCCAGGGATGGGGACAACAGCAATCACTCCAAAGGGATGCAGGAACAGGCCCAGAGAGGGGAAATACAGGAATAAAAGCACAGAAACATCCTCAGCACAGCCCTACCCAACATTTCTGCCCAACACCTTTAGCCCTYTKTTAATGAGGAAAGCAGAACTGCTCRATGTGTTCAAGACACAGGAGGCAGGGAGAAAATCAGGGAGGGGGAAAATATGGTCAGGAGCCAGAATAAAATATGGTCAGGATCCAAGGAAAGCTTCTCCCTCCTTCTGGGAGTGCGGGACGAGGTCACACCATCMATCTCATCTCAAAGGAAAATCTGAGCAAGCGGTTCAGGGCCGTTTGACGTGGTTTGGAGAGCCATTCCACCAGCGTGCCCATCGCCTCTGGTATTTACAGGAGTGCASTGGATTTGCACGGGGCTGTAAACATTGACTAAATAGGAATGCATACGAAAAGGAGCTTGGAGAAGAGTTTGGTTTGAAACCAGAAGTGGTGTCGACCTCTCAGGGAGGAATGTCCTCCTGCCCTCTGCTCTGGAGATGGTCAGCTGAGCTCAACGAGGGTGGGAGAAGCAGGGAGCTCACCCAGGGAGATGGGAAGGGAATTTTTATTTTTGTTTTGCTTCTCAAAGTGGTTTTTAATATTTCTAAGAGTGAGAGGCATTTCGAGAGAAATGTGATCCCCCGAAACGTGACTTTGAAAAGGGGCTCATTTTGAATCAAAATAAATTTGGAAGAAGAAAAATGTGAATGTTTCTACTAAGTGATAAACTCCAGCTGTTCCACACAGGGCTGGCATGGCAGGGAGAAATAATTCACAAATACATTTATTATTTAACCATCAGAGTGTCCTCATGAGCTGATGGGAGACCCCCCACCCCAGACTCCCCATCCTGGGCCTCACAGGGGGAAATAATTTCACTACAAACCATCCCATTGAGGGAGGAGTGGACTGTTTTAACCAATTTATTAATTATGAATATTAAACAAATCAAGCTTTGAAGCTCAGTYCATAACGAGTCAAACTTCCACCATTGTTCTGCTCAGGAAAATCCGATTTTCCAGACAGCATCTGTCAATCTGATCATTATGTGGTTAAATGAGGGAGAAAAAAATGTGTTCTCTCTCACCTGCAAAAGCTATCTCAGCCTTGTAATTATTTGCCTTGATAAATTTAATTTGAGTTTTCCCTTCTAGATTTGACTGGTCAAGTTAAACTATAAAGATTATTCATGGAAAAGCAACCACAGTTGGTTACTAGGATACAAAAAAATCACTTAGTATGTTCCTCCAATGAATAATCCCAAGCAGAACACACACAAATCCAATAAATTATGAATTTCTCCCTCTCCCTTACATAAACATTGGGGTTGCAGAGGCATTTCTTGGAACCCTTTGATATAAATTCATCTCGTAATGACTACGCACTAGCAAAACAAGCAGAGGGGAYGGCTGAGCCCTGCAGGTGAGCTGCATCCTTTGTCTAGACATGGAGTGCCATATCTCAGAGCAGACCCTGGAATTTGGCACGCTGGCAGGCCTTGTCACAGCGGGTGACGTCAGCAGCAGACTAAGCTAATTTGGAAAGAGGCATTCTTATTCCAGAGGAGAAAAAAAAAAACCCCACAAAAAATCCCCCTTCCTGCACAATTCCATGGATCTGAAAKGTCTTACATAAAGAGCTTGTCAGATGTCTGGAGGCACGAGGCTGAACCACGGAGCCCTTCAAGTCGGAGGAAATCTCGAAGATTATCGAGCCCGACCTCTGAYGAAAATGCAGAGAAGTTTTCCTGCATCCATCTGAGGATGGATTTGCATCCATCTGTGCCTCCAGCCCAGCACAAGGATGGGCAGAGCACCCTGGAACTAATCTGGCATTGTTTGCAGCCACGCTCGGGCTCGGAGGGATGGTTCTGGAGCTGAACATGTTTAGTTTGAGCGTGTTTTTGCATCCACCTGTGCCCCCAGCCCAGCACAAGGATGCGCAGAGCACCCTGGAATCATTCAGGTGTTGTTTGCAGCCATGCTCAGGCTCAGGAGGATGGTTCTGGAGCTGAACAAGTTTAGTTTGAGCGTGTTTTTGCATCCATCTGTGCCCCCAGCCCAACACAAGGATGGGTAGAACACCCTGGAATCTGCCCTGAGCCACTCTGRTGTTTTTTGCAGCCACGCTCAGGATTGAGAGGATGGTTTTGGAGCTGAACACGTTTGGGTTTGAGCGTGTTTTTGCATCCATCTGTGCCCCCAGCCCAGCAAAGGATGGGCAGAACACCCTGGAATCATTCTGGCATTGTTTGCAGCCACGTTTGGGCTCGGGAGGATGGTTCTGGAGCTGAACACGTTTGGGTTTGAGCGTGTCTGTGGTTTACACCCTGCCCTGTGTGTGTCCCTTCCCATCCCTCCCAACATCCCCGGAGAGCAGCGATCGCAGGCGTGACCCGGCACAAACTGCTGCTCCAGGCTGGTGTATTTAAAGCCACGCTACGGGGGCTGAGATCAGTTTTTATAAACTTTACCCSTGAGGGATTTCCTTGAAATTGTGCCTCGTGAAGTCTCTGTCCTTCTCCACTTCTGCCTTGATCACAGCAGCAGCTTGCGCTGCTCCGCTGCCCCCAAATCACCCGCTAATTGCTCATAAAAACTCCCAAATCAGGAGTCAGGGTGAAGATCTGTCCCGTACCCTGCAGAGGACACTTTCCTYCCAGAAGAGATCACCAAAATGCCCGGAATTCTGAGATACCTGCGAGGGGATGATGCTCTTTATCTCTACAAGCAGCAGCCCTTTGGGAAATTATTTCGGTTTTCGTTCTCCAAAACCCTTTCACTTTGCAGGACAGAATAATCAGGAGTTTTTGTCGATGTCTTGAGAGAAGGACCAGCACAGATCAGCCTCTAAGAGGTGACAAGGGGGCCCTGCAGGGACCCTACATTCTCTAGCCCTAATGGGACTAGTTCTACTAATTCCATTCCTAGCTGATGAATAACAAATAAAAACAACAATAACTTGTTCTTTAAGACCTCCTGTGATGGAAATATTCTTATTTATTGTTCCACCGAGATTTTGCATCAGTGTTAACCTGCCTGGCTGCATTCTGGGGAGCACATGCTCAGAATTCTCAGCCCTGTTTCTCCCTAAAATTCACAACATCCCCTAAACTGTTCCTCTTAACAGAATTTTAGCCACCACCAGGACACTGCACCAGGCAGATCTCAGCAGTGTTTGCTGTTCCCAGAAAAAAAAAAAAGCTCTACCCAACGGTGTCAAGTTTAAGACCCCAAGAAACAGCAMTTTTCCCTCATTAGGAATTATGCTTTCAACCTCAGCATCCCCCTGAGGAGATAACTCTTGAACTGCACTCCATAAATTCCAGAACACATCCAGCTGAGCAGGCGGTGTCCCGATGAGACCAAACCAGATAACAGGCTCAGGAAAGCTGCTGCCACAGAGCCAGTTATCTCTGAGCAGAGRGAGATAAACTTGAATGAAATTATTTCATTTGCGCTGCCAAATGGGATATTCTATCTTTTATCTTTGGCTTCTCCAGGCAGGGCTTGGAGGATTTAATGTTTGAGTTCTGGAGGAGGGCAAAAATCAAAAACCTTTACTCCCCGGCATTTKGAAACCTGATGGAAAGCTTTTGCCCAAGGAAATTCTTTCTTSACTGTTTTCCCTGTGTTGGCACACAGGCAACAAAAAATGCTTTTAAGTGGTCTATTTATCTCTCCCACATAACCATTCGACATTATTCCATCAGGAGCGCAATCACAGGAAAATGGTTAAAATAGGAGAATTCCTAAAGTATAAAAGTCCCCTCATTATGTAAAAATACCCATAGTAACACCAGAAAATTTCAAAAAGGAAACTTGCTACATTCAACTATCCAGCAACGACCTTACAAACRCAACTCCATCCATCCTTCTCCCTTCAAAGCATCAGCAGCTCTTAAAACAAATCCTAAATGTGATTTCCCAGCTGCACCGGGGAAGCTTTGAAGTGCAGTKGGATGGTTTTGTCTTTAAGGAATCTTCCCATGCAGTTCAAGGAAGAAGTCATTTCTTATCTACTGATTTGGTTTCTTTACAGCAGAAAGGTGCAGAAAGAAATAAAAAAGATATGGTTTAGCTGGAGGAGGGGAAGGACTGGGSTCAGATCCTCTCAGTAGGAAATCTCTGAGCTGCTCCACTGCCAGAGGTCTGAAATTACCCAGGGAGAAAAACTTCGGGGTGAAAAGCAAGCCCTGCTTACACAAAGCAGAGGAGATCTCCCTGGACACARAGGGGAAAACAAATTAACAAGCAAGAAATCACTTTCTCCTCCCTCCCTCCTCCCCAAAGGCCCACTTCAACTGTTCAGACACCAGGAATTCATGTTCCAGMGCTCAGTAATTGAGACAACAGGGCATCCAGGTCTGAAGGGAAAAGCTGGCACAGGTAAGCTGAAATGRAGCTTTCAAGCAGACGTCTCAGCGCCCGTGATTCATTCCTTTTATCATATGGAGGGAAAACAAACACAGCCACCATCGAGATAGGGAACAACACAGAGTAAACAGCTCCTCCTTCCCACCAAAAAAAAGTCCTCCCATAGGCACAGATCTTATCTAAGGGAGCTTTGGGAAGGGCCTGYCCCTGCTGATGCCTCTGGGGAAAGAGGTGGGATGGGAGATGTGCAGAGAAGMGGTAAAACCTCACTAAGGACAACAAAAACACACGAGGAGCAGAGCCCCAGGGTCTGTCCCCTCCAGGACACAGCAGATCGGTGACACCGAGGGCAAGGGTGGAGAAGCTTTCCCTGAGCGAGAGGACAGAACAAARTATGGAAATCCTCCTACAGCAAAACTTCCTCCAGCTGCCGCAGACAGAAAAACTTCCCAAGATGTGACACCGAGCCAGGTCCTTCCTCACTGCCCTTGAGGCTCCCACCTCCTTCCGCACTTGCTGATGGCTGAGCACACCTCTGCCCTCTGGATCAGTCTGGGGAATGGTGTTTTGGGGTGCCAGGGAGCCCCAGATGTGACCAAGGAGCTCCCGAGGAGCGGGGAAGGCGCAGGTCGTGAGTCAGCCCCGCGGTTTGGCGGTGGGCACGGGGCTCCAAACTGCTCCCAAAAACTGCCGCGGGCAGGGGAAGGGAGACAAACACCGCAGATAAAACACATGGCAATGCAAAGAGATGGAGGAGATAGCGCACACCTTCCCCGCAAGGAAATTCAGCTGGATCTGACACGTGTTGCGGGGAATGTCACCCAGCCTGGTCCCGTCCCCGGCGAGCAGCCCCTGCTGCCGGGCTCTCCCTCGCTCTGCCCCTGCCTGCTGCTGCCAATTTTCCTCCCCGCTCCTCTCCCGAGCCCACCACATCCATCACGGTGACGTGCGCGCTCCACCTTAGGAAAGCCTGCTCTTAATTTAGCTGCCGAGCCGCACAGATAGGCTCTGTAAACAGCGGGATGCTSAGGAGAAGGGAAACGTTTCCTTTCAAGGCAAACCCCGCAGCRGGACGCCTGCCGCCCGAAAATGCCGCTCCGCAACTCAAGGAGCTCGGATGCTGAACCCTCTAAAGGAGCTGAGGAGGACAGAGGWGCTTATTCGCCTTCCCGATTGAAAATGTGACGCGCGACGAGAATCTTTGCTAGGAYGGGGAGAAAAACCCGGCATAAGCCTGGCACTGACTCATCCTTCTCCTGTCAAATAAACACTAATGCCCGCACATTSAAACCCGGCTGCCTCGGCTTAAACACCTTAAACATCCTTAAGCGCTTCCATAGGTTGTCAAACGAGAAGGTGGAAGGGAAGCAGAGATATGCTGTGCCCGCGGGGAGGGCTCTCCGAGGGTTCTGCCTACACGCACAGACTCTGGGTGGGATTTCCAGCATCCCTGGGAGGTGGTGACGGCACCAGGTCCTCCTGGCCTACAGCAATTAGCTAAAGAAATCAAGGGGAAAATAAGAGAAATAAAAAGGAGGAACGCGTTGTTTGCCAGACCCGTCAGCAAAGCAATTCCCCTCCAGAGYATAAACAATAAAAAAAGAAAAGAGRRGGCACCTGCCCAGCTCTGCCCAGTGCAGAGCACGGGAAAGCTCTGGCTTTAATGACACACTTGGCACTGTCTGCGTGTGTATGACAGCCCATGGGCCACGGGGCGTGACACAGCTCCATTAACACCGGCCCGGGAGGTGATGCCTGCCTGGATCCGAGCACAGTTGTTCCTCCAGCCTCGACAGCTGAGGTGCCAAAGGCAGGCAGCGCTGAATTAATCGTGCCAGTTGGCTGCAGCACAGTTTGGGGCATGTACAGTGGTTAGAGAGAGTCCTCGGCACAMAATCAACCTGTTCCAGCTCTAAATCACAGTGAAGGCTGAGCAGCTTTCTCACAGGTTTGAAGAGTGGAAAAGCAGAAAGCTGCTAAGGAAACAGCGAATTAACCTTTTATTAATTTTCTTTTTTGCACTTCTGTGACCTTCTTCCCGGAGATGCTTCAYAATTAATTAACTCTTGTACCCCCRTGTGAGCCAGGCTTTCCTACCTTCYTTACATTCAAAGCAATTCTGTGATAAAACCACTTGCTCAAAGGTCACACAGGCAGTCATCAAAATCAGTGACAGACTCTCAAAACCTCAACTCCCAGCCTAAAAGATGCAGAAAAACAGGCAAAATAGGGCTGGATTAACACCTGCAGCCAGCGTTGATCAGCGTTGGACCAAACCCAAACCCAAAACTGGTCTGAACAGGTACCTTTTTCCCTCAAACCAGAACAACCTGAAGCGGTATTTTGTAGTTTTCTTGAAGTCAGACTGGAGCCAAATCAAACAATTTTGATTGAAYTCCTGACTATGACAAGAACTCCTCCCACTGTGCATCACAGTGACTGAAGGAGGAGGGACCAGAAAACAAATCTAAGCAAAAGTGCTCCTTGAAGAGAGATTTTAGCCCCTGAAAAAGGCAGGGATRTCTTTTCCCACTGCATGGACTTTGCTTCTCATTTCTTAGAAGGAAGTGAATCAGGATTTTGAAAAAGAATACCAAAAAATGCCAATTTTTACCCACAAGCTGTAAATTCCTGCTGCTCTGCTGTAAGCAGGACCCTCCAACCATCCCAGTTTTGCCTGGCAGATGGGAGCACCAGCCTGGTGAGGGTCTAAACTTGGTATTTCTGTCTTGTTGAGAACTGCTTAATTATTAGAAKCCTTTTCCTTAAGAATACAAAATAATTTCTTGCAACGAAGTGACTTGTGCCAGAACAAGCCCCATTCTCCCTGGTGTTTACCAGACACAAATGCCACTCATTCTTGGTATTCCTCGCAGTTGTGAGGAAGGCTGTGGGAGAAGCGCTGCAATCAGATCCCAGCCAGATTCTAAAAAGGGAATTTGGCTCCTTTGTTAAATACCATTGACCCTATTTGGGTCAGGACCAACAACTGGATCCCAACTGGGAAGTTCTTTGCTTGTGC
>NW_026624075.1:63482-66845 GCF_030028575.1 Malurus melanocephalus | reverse complement strand
CTGGCCCAGCCTGCCAAACACTGCCCCTCAGAAGGATTTCCATGGATCAGGGGAGGTTTCCTCTCTTCCGAGCCCACCAGCCCTAAACCCCACTGAGTTACCGGCAGCTTCCTGCTCCCAATGGTTATTAACCATTTTCTGAGCCCTGTGTGTGCCAAGGAGAGGGATCAGCCTGGAGAAATGAGGCCCACGGGGAACTGAGACCCACGGAGAAATGAGATTCATGGGGAAATTACCCCCATGGAGAAATGAGCCGCACAGAGAAATGAACCCATGGGGAAATGAAACTCATGGGGAAATGAGTCCCAAGGAGAAATGAGACCCATGGGGAAATGAGACCCATGGGGAAATGAGCCCTATGGAGAAATTAGTTCCAAGGAGAAATGAGCCCCATAAAGAAATGAACCCCATGGAGAAATGAGCCCCAAGGAGAAATGAGCCCCACAGAGAAATGAGCCCCACAGAGAAATGAACCCCACAGAGAAATGAGCCCCACAGAGAAATGAGCCCCACAGAGAAATGAGCCCCAAGGAGAAATGAACCCCACGGAGAAATGAGTCCCCTCCATGGCCCCAGGGTGTGGATGTGCCCCGTTCCTGCCTCTCCCACCCCAGCTCCAAGCGATTCCCTGTGGAGCCCTGCAGCAAAGCAGGCACGAAGCCATCAATCCCGCACAATCCCCCCACCCCAGCAGCCCCCCTGTCCATCGGGCAGCCCAGACCAGGTCCTGCCCATCACCTGCAGCGCTGCCCAGCCACTTGAGCACCTGCAGGAGCCCGGAAAACCCCGCCCCTCGAGAGCCAAGGATTCCCYCTTCCCTCACCACCTGCCCGCAAATCGGACAGGGCAGCGAGCGGGGAGGCGAGGGGAGCAAGGAAAGAGCCACATCCCAGCGAAAATTGCCGGTCTGGGCTGGGGATGCAGCGGGAGATCTTCCTGCAGGGGATGCGGGAGGGCCGGGGATGCTCCCGGAGCATCCCGAAAGCTCCGGGGCTGTTGCTCAGCCCCTCGGGGCAGGCTGGAGGCAGCAYCCGTGTCGTGTCGTGTGTCATTTAGCTGTCACCCAGATAAGAGCGGCTTCAGCGACACCTCGGGCCCGTTGTTAAGCGTATCTGACAYATCCCAGCTCTTTTCCCTTCCTTCCAAAGCCTCCTCAGCCCGCTCGAATGGAGAAGCTGCCTTTCATTAGGCACAGCCTCATTACTCATTTCACTCGGGCTGGAASCTCGCTGTTAATTTGACAAAGCCCCGGCCCATTGTGTGTTAACCATCCGATACTTGGCAAACACGAGTTTCCCAAGCTCCCGGCACAAATTCCTCCGGCACCCATAGCGTGTGCTCTTGTGTCATTCCATGGAAATGTGGAGAGGAAAGGATGTGGTTGGGCAAGGATTTAAAGATGCRACCAGCACGGTTTGTTCGAGCGGATGTGAGCAAAGTCAGGTATAAAAATGAGTTGTCTTCAACTGGTTTTAAACTCGAATTCCACTGTTTGAGAAAAGCATTGCCATTCCTATATAAACCCTGAACTGTTGATTGTTTGGCTTTTCCAGGAGCCAGGTCCCTCCACGTTCCCTCTACACTTGATTTCATTGAAAAKGCTTTTTTTACCTTCAGCTATTTATGGTGAACAAAATGACAAAAGTGATTCTGCAGCGAATCAATTCGACACAAGCAAGCAAATTTCAGTTTGAAGATGTTCTGCTCGGTTGTTTGGGGTTTATTAAGAAGTTTCTTCAGTCCATGGGACAGACAGCAATTCCTCTGTTAGTAAAAATCAGAGTGAAAGTGCCTTGCTCAGTCTGCAGAGTGATGAAAGAGGTGTATTTTGGACCAAGAAAAGGAAAGGCTTAATTCTGACTGATTATCTTTGAGTAATTCTAAACAGCCCTTGCCTTTATAAATAGGATTTCATCCAACAATTCAGTCTTCCGGAAAAAACTTTATAATTTTCAAAAGGGCTGTTCCAAGAACAGTTCTAAACCTGCTTCCCTCTGCAATGCCATTTGGATAATGAAAGACAAACAATCCATCTGAAATTCAATTTCGTATGAAAAATTGCTGAATTGGGTCCAACCAGACAAAAATACATTTATAAACTTCCAAATTGCAAACATCCAAAAGCTCTTCTGCAGCCACAGGTTAACAGCTCCTTTGGACTGTCATTACTCTTGTGAAAAGTGAACYGAATTTGGGGAGAAGACACATTTCCAGCATCATCCAGCCCTCAGCAAAGGCATTCAAGCRTCCTGCGTAGCTCTGCCTTGCGCAATTTGATAAATGCTTGCAAACGGACCATCCCCGGCGGTAGAATCCTCCCAGACAGCCTCCACCTGGAGGGACACGACCGAGATTTTCTRGGCCACCGGACCAAACGTTTGAGCTGGGAGGTCTCCATAAATCAAGCCTTCATTTCCCCCCATCCAACTTTTCCTCTTTAGCAGCTCCTTTTGAAAGCACCGCGAGGAAGTCCTGAATCACAGAGCTGCGGTGCAGCTGATGTCATCCCTTTTTTTAAATTCACGTGTGTAAGGCTGAGCATGTGGAGGCTGCTCAGGAGAGACTGTTCTAGCACCAGGCAGAAGGGGCTGATACAACTCCCAGCCTTCTGGAACAGGGCTCTCAGCAAGACCCCACGGCCCAGCAGGTACAGATATTTTTCCTTTGGGAAGTTCCAGCCTGACCGAGGTAACCTCTGCTGACCCAAGGATGTTTCCCTGGCTCTTTTTTTTTCCACCCAGATTTTTTGCGTGTGCCCCCAGATTAAAAGCCAACCCGCAAAATAAATTTTCTCCAAGGTCATGCACTCCTCCCAATGCCTTTCTTTGCCAGTTGGTGAAGTATTTAAAAAAAATGAAAACTTCCTTATTGTGAAAGGAGCTAATATCCCATTTAAATCTAATAGAGAACGAGAGGAGATGCAACTAGAAACCTAATCACCACTTCATAGCTAAACCACAAGCTTAGCAGCTTTCTTTTGTGCCCTGAAGGTCCCAGGCACCCTCYCTTTGCAAAGACAATATATGGCACATCCAAATGCAAATCTATTCCTCTCTTTATTTCTATATTCAGCTCCCTGGCTGATTACAGGGAGACGTCTATGTGTTCAATAGGTCCTCCTGCTTCTTTAAATAAGTTTAATAATACCCTTTTTATTTATGGGAGCCTGAAGTACAAAGGATGCAATGCAGGAGCTCTGCAAGAGCAGAAAAGAGAAGAAAAGCGAAGTAGCTGAAGATACAGCCTGGCAAGGGCTCAGTAATTCAACACTGTTGATTCTATAGAGACCAACTGCTTTTATTATGCACAGATTCTCCGACGGGGGGGAAAGCCCCGCAGTTAAGAACTTGCAAAGGAAAGGAA
>NW_026624075.1:55683-62027 GCF_030028575.1 Malurus melanocephalus | reverse complement strand
CTCCGGGAACACCCGCTGGCATCAGTCGGAGGAGCTGCCAGCCGGAGTTTTGGACAAACGGGGGCTTGGTTCTGCTCCGGAGCACCCACAGACCCCCGGCAGGCCTCCCATCCTACGGGGAGAAAAAACCCCAATCCTCTTTCTCCCGTAGCACAACCCCACCCGTCCATCAGCAACACCTTCCCGAAGGGCTCCGGCTGCATGAGCGGCACCGGGAGCCCATAAACCTSAGCTCTTTCCCTCTCCGTGCCATTTCCTTGCGGGTGACCTTGGATAAGCCACTTTGCATCTCAGTGACACGGCTTCCCCCCATGGGAATTGAGGGAATTAGCAGGAATGTTGTGTCGGCAAGGGTGTGATTAGCTGGAATCGCGGCGGTGGCACGAAGGACACCTCAGCCCGTGTCCAACAGCGCGGCATCGACAATATCGGCTCCACGAGTTCCCTCCCCTCGGATCTCAGACAGAAAAACGCGTTTAGAGCCCCAGTGGAGGGCAGCGAGGCTCCCTCCCTCCTCCTGGCCACCCTTCTGCTGCCCAAGGGGGGATGATGCTGAGAAGTGACGGTGCCAAGCCTTTCTTCGCTGAGAAAGCTTCCAGATTTTAAGACTGGAGAATGGGAACCTCAGAGCTACAAAATATTTTGCGACCGACACGTTGGGCTCACGAAATGGTGCATGGTATTTGGGAAAAGCCACTGTGTCCCTTAGCAGGAGTCACTCAGTCCAGTCAATCTCTGGATTATCACATGTCCTGGAGCACAAAAAAAAAATGGGAAGAGGGGGAGAACCAAGGAAGAGTAGCTCAATAGCCTGACAGAGATCAGCCTCTGATCTRTTATAGAGAAGATAAAATAACAAGCCTTTAATCCCTAGATCATGTTGAACAGGTCAAGTGTGGCTCAGGGGATGAGAGAGGACAGAAAAACCTAATTTCCAGTATTTTTTTTCCTATAATACAGATTTGTTAAAAATGGGATTATTGAATGAGACACCAGCAGCTGCTCCTGAAAGCGCCTGCACCCATCTGCTGTCTCCCTGGGTTAGCACATGTCTCCCRCTCCCTTGGGTGCCGGAGCTGGCAGAGGGCAGCAGGAGCCCAGCGCTCCCCTCTGGGGACACGGGGAGGGCACCAATGTCACCCTCTTGACACGGAGGGCAAAGTCCTTGTGTCCCCAGCCAGCGGGGACGGGAGGCTCGGCTCATCGCGGCTGCTTTCCCTCAGCAGGGAGTGGCACTTGTTATTTTAGGGCTTAAATTCGCCTTCAAAAGGCGGCGGCAGCAGCAGCCGGCTCTGCACAGCCGGGGGCTGCTCATGCGAGTGCCATGTGCGGGCTCGGTGCCACCTCCCGGGCCCTGTCCCTGTCCCTTCGGCCACACCCTGGTCACACCAGCCCACGGACGGTCCCAAGGGTGCCCCAGCCCTTCCTCCTCCCCCAAAACGAGGTAAAAATAGAGGACAATAAAATGGAAATGCACATCCTCGGGACACGGAGGCAGCCTGCAGGAATGCAATCAGCGCTCCTGCTTCTCGGCGTCGTAAAAAAAAATAAAAAAATCGGAGTTTGTTCGAATAACCTCCTCACAATGCGAAACAGCGCTCCTGAGAAATGGCTCAGCGAGGAAGAGTTCCACCCTCCCCAAAAGCACACGGAGAGAGTACAAGTGAGTCACAACTGGACACTGAGCGGGGATGGAAAGACACGGCAAAGTCAGCTTGGAGAAATGCAGAAAGGAACCCGACTGGCCCAGCCGTGGCTCCACAAGTGAAAGCTCATTAGCATTTTAAGATTCTTTCCGCTCCAGCAAGTTTTGATAACTCTCGATAACACAYTTCAGCAATTTCTTCCGTATGCCTGGCACACGGCTGCTCCTCTGAAGAAATCCCTTTCTCTCCCCCCCTCACTGTGACCTGCACGCAYGGGGGAAATTTGCTTTGGGATCTGCATTCCCATAAATATAAATAAAACACTAATAATACCTGAGCTCCTTCCTAGCAATTTTTATCACTTAGACCTCAAACCGTTTTGCAGATGAGGTGAGTGAGATTATCCTTATTTCATAAGAGATGAAACCGAGCCATGAAGAACCCCAGGAGACTCGTACAAGGTCACGGGTTGGCCACTGGCAAACTCGGGAGCAGAGCTCTGGAGCAGCCACAAAGCTGACTCGGATCCAGCTCGCAGGACTGGACATTTTTAGCTGCACATATTTTAGTTGCTTCTCCCTCTGCATTTTTTACAGCCCCCCATAACGAATTCATCTCAGTGGGATCAGAGGAGTGTGATCAGGATAATGYTATGCAAAGGAAAAAGTCTCTGGAAGGCTTTCTGTGCCACACTGATGTCAGACAGCTGCTTCCCCGCTTGCTGTAATCACTTCTAAATCTCACTGCGCAGGGTGTGTGACCAGGCCTTTAAAATATGGACAAAAAAAAATGAAAGAAAAAGAAAAAAGGAGAAAAGAGACAAATCTGAATCAAAAATGTGATGAATTCCACTTGAGGTTTGTCACAGACAGGAATGTGACACAAACCCTCCTCACAGGCCAGACCCCTCACGAGAGGGAAATCTCAGGAGTCATATAAACACATTTGTGWGAATGTAATGTTCCCAGAGATGCAAATAGCTTACATTGAACAGCTAAATTTCCACTGATTGTTACCAGCCCCAGGAGTAACTCTTCTTACGGCATCAAATGGGTTGGATTGTCTTTGGAAGTCCCCCGGGGCTCCAGTTTTGGGGGCTGAAAGCCGTTGTGAGCTGTAAGGTATCACCGGGAGCAGCTGCCATTCGTGTCCCTAACAGATGGCAGCAAATAATGACAGGCTCGGCTCTTTCAGCAGCAGCCAGATCAAACACCGAGCAATCCGTCTGTCTGTGGGGCAGGGAGCCCTCCTGCCCTCCAGGGGAGTGTTGTCCCGTCCCAGATCCCAGCTCAGGATCGCTTTTCTGTGCCCTGATCCCGGCTGTCCCAGCAAACCCCAGCTCTGCTGCTCCACTCCAAACTGGCCAGCTCGGTCTCGTTCACAGCCCAGCTCCCCTGAAAACCCTCTGCCCTCCCAGATTTGTCTGTCTGTCCCAAATACCGGATTGCAGAGCTGTTCTTCACCCTGCCCCACAGCCTGGGGCTGCAGCTCTCGCTCCCATTTCACACCCCGCACCTTCAGCTCTGGTGTTTTCCTTTCTCCGTGACTCCCAATCTGAGGAGATGCTCACAGCATCCATTTCTCTCCCAGCTCCATTTCTCWGCAGCTCCCAGGCTGCCCAAACTGCTTTCCCTTCCATCACATCTCACCCTGAAAGCTCCCTTTCCCTCCCCTCTTTAGTGGGAGCTCCCTGGGAATTCTCGGAGGCTGCAGATGGAAAATGCCCYGGAAAAAGAYRTGAGGTGACCGTCCCAGCCTAGACTGCCTTTCCAAAATGCCAATACCACCGAGTCCAACAGAGTGCAGCTCCTCTGGGTGCCCATCAGTGACATTTTCTGCAACAGGTCCTTATCCAGCATGGGAGCAGCAGCATGGAAACAATTCCTTCCTCCCGACAAGAGTTCATTTCCGTGGCTGCACTGAATGTGCTTCCCCCTATAGCTCCTGCCAGCACCTTGTGTTTCCTTTCCTCCTCCTCCTCCTCCTCCTGGCTGAAGGGACTGTCCAGGAGAGAGCAGATTTGCCTGATAAAAGCAAAHGTAACTCGTCTCACAACTTGCCAGCCTCCGCATCTCGCCTATGGAAGGMGAGTACTAATAAACCTCTCTCCTACTTGGAGACGAGTGTAGGGAAAAAAAAAAAAAAGGAAAAGAAAAAAAAAATAAAAGAAAAGCTGTTCCCTGAATTCCCATCATACACATTTAAAGAGGTATTTGTTTAGGAGGGATGCATGCACAGAGCATCCTCCAGCACCACACAAAGCCATGGTGCCACCCACGCCTCCCAACGCTGAAAGCAATTCCTTCCCTCCCCTGCTCTCAGCACCAGCACAGGATGCTCAGGGTCTCCACAGGTCACGCTCACAAACTGTTTCTGACTTTTTTTCCCCCTCTCAGTAATGAAGGGAAGCAGGAGCTTCCAGCACAAGAGTAGGAAAATCTTGCAAAGAGCTTCTTGAACTGGCCTTGACCAGGCAGYGATTGAAGCCGTTTCCTGATCTCTGAGCCCTCAGTGCCTGCTGGAGATTTGGCTGCCAGGAGATTTTTTTTTTTTTTACCCAAAACTGGGAGATTAAACCATGCTTTCTGGAATATAGGGCAGGGTGATGCTGGGCCAGAGGTGACTCTTGGGATGGGATGCAGACAGGGAAGGGAATCCTGCAGGGGTGGATGGATTCTGTGATCAAATGTCCAAAGGAACAGTGCCCACCTGCCCTGACAGAGCCCTCTGTGCAGCACAGTGACTGTGCCATGCGATGAAATAAAAATAAACCATCTCTGACCAGATGCCAGAACAGCTCTGAGCTGAGGAACATGTGGGCAGTCCCGGCAGAAAGGGATTTTGCCACCGATTCCACAGCCACGGGAATTAAAACCCAGACAGAGAGAGGGAAAGGAAATGGTGCAACCACAGCGCAGCRAAACACAGCTCAGTGTCACTCACACAAACCACATCCCAAATGGCTTTGGGAAAGATAATGACAGTCCCCAGGCTGCCAGGAAGGGCAGGAGCTGGGGTGGCAGCGAGGATGACAATGATGATGATTGATGATGATGATGATGGTGATGATGATGGTGATGGTGATGGTGATGGTGATGGTGATGGTGATGATGCAGGGAGGAGTAAGCAGTGCAGAGACAGCAACGGGGAGATTTGGTGACAGCATCTTTTCCTGGGAACAGCCACGTTTCTTGGGATCCTGTCACGTTATTCATGCTTTCGACAAACAGAGGTGCTTCCTCTCCACCCTTGCCATGGGCGTGGGGAGGAGAGGGGCTCCCGGCTGTGATGAACCATCYCTGCAGCCCAGCAGCTCCAGCCCTGCCGGGAGATGCTCCCTCTGCCAGCCCCAGAGCAGTGCCCTTTCCTCCAGCGGGGGCGGAGGGTGGGCCGGGCCCATGGAAGGAAGAATTTCCAATTTAGAAACAAACAGAGGCAGTTCCTATTATTGTGAGTGGAATGTCAGCATCTCTGCTCCCGAGCACCGCTGTCAACAAACAGGCTCACAAATGCTCCTTCAGCATCAGCCAAAACAACATCCATGGGAGCAGCAATAACTCAGCATTCACCACACACACAACAAGCTCTCCTTTTTCTTTTTAAACCCAGCCTTGTCCACGTAATTTTAACATAAAGGAACCGGTTGTGGGCTGTGCTACCAAATGAGTCATCGTTTTCTGTGACAGTGTAATATGATTTAGAGAATTCTTGGCACACCGGTGTGGATTATGCATTATAATCTCTTAATTTGGGCTGTTAGCGCTGTGTGCCAGTGCCTGGAGCGGGAGGGAAGGAGCAGGAGGGAATCACAGCCTGAGCTCTGCTCCTGCTTCGCTGGGTGACCTTCRGAAATTTGTCACCCTCCTGCTGCCCTCCTTCCTTCATCTGCAGAGCAGGAAAATGCCCGTGTCTTCAGCAGGGTCATCTCACCCAGGAGATCTTAGGAACATTACGTAAATTCAAATTATTAATTCATTAAGGGAAGGAAAGCAGAAGGATTTTCATTCCAGTGCAACAGGCTGATCTTGGGAAGTACTGGATCCAAGTGCTGGGTACGTATCCCAGGCTAATTTGGGATAAGGATTTTCAGATGGTGAATAGGAATTCCTAACAGGAAACCTGGAGATTTGCGAACTGGGACTGTGTGGAAAACCAGCATCATTTCTGACARATGTTGACAGGGTAAATAAAGGGAAACCCCTCTCTCCTTCCCCCTATTCTTGGGGAGACCCCAGAGCCCCCAGGGCCATGAGCAGCCTCTATGGGGGAAGTGGAAGTGCGTGTGAATCAGGAGCTGGGGACACTTGTCCACTTCAGGCTGGGCTGAAATTCCACAGTCAGTTTGTCCAGARCGGAAAAGTTTGGGATCAGAGCGTGCTCGGGAGACGCAAACAAACAAACCCAGACTGTCACATCTGACCCTCCCCAGCCTTCCATTCCCTCTGCCTCTGCGAAATATAAACTGACCCACATTCAGCCAAGGGTCACTGGGCAGGCAGGAGAGCTGCTGGTCATTCCCAAATCCATCCCATTCCCCCTCTGAACCCCTGACATCTCCCTTTGCACCATCCCTGGTCTGGGATTASCAGGGAGCAGCATTTCCACAGGCATTTTGTGAGACACATATACCACATGATGAATTTTGGGCAGACTGAGAAATCCTCCCCAGAAGGAAAAAGAAAATTCTGCAGAAGAAAT
>NW_026624075.1:45172-55619 GCF_030028575.1 Malurus melanocephalus | reverse complement strand
GGTTTCTCCTGAGCTTTGGGAAAAGCAGCCAAGGCAAATCTGTGAGGATTGGGAGGATCTGGAGGAGACAGTCGGCCTTTCCTGGGGCTGCCCAAAGCCCAGCTCCTTCCCAGGAGAGCAGCAGAGGTGTCAGGGACACAGCAGACAGACAGAATGGGCTGAGCTCGGGGAGCTCTTTGGAGAGAAGGTGACAAGTGAGAAACACAAACTGAGGAGCTCCTGTGCCCCTGTCCGAGCCCTCTCACTGTTACTGATTTCCCCAGGCAGGGCAATGACTCAAAGGCCACTTTGAAATGCAGCAGTTGATAATATTTTACATCTCAGGAGCTCATGGGAGAACCCAGCCAAGCCAAAACAAGACAAATCCCRCATTTTCTGCCTCTGTCACCTTCTGAAAATGAGACCGATTTCTTCAGTCTCTACTCAGGAGTTACTCTCTTGAAATGCACGGGTAAGAGGGGCCACAGGGCTACTGGACAGGCAGAAAATCAAGGAAAAAAAAACCTTTCACTTCTCGCTCGACCTTCTTGATCTTCTCATGCATAATAGAGCAAAAGGGAGCTGACCCTTGGTGACTCACAGTTAATTTATAAGCAAGAAGCTCCATGCCCAGGGGGTGCCCATGGTCCTGTGCCAAAGCTATTGCCTGGTGGCCTTGGGGACAGCTTTTTATGGGCCAGGGGCAGAGCACAGCCCACCAAAACACTGCTTGGCTGTGCCTGCCACCCCAGAGCCACCCAGGGACAGTCCCCAGGGCGACATCTCAGAGGGAAAACGCACATGGGGTGAGCCAGGAACACGCTGGGAGATTTGCCTGGGACACCCACAGGGGCTGTGGAGAGAACCCAAACTGCCATGAGAAGCTCAGGGTGTCCCACAGCCTCAGCTCTGACTCCACTGTGGATGGCACAGCAGCCGTGACCCCACTGTGGACAATGCAGCCCTGACCCCATATGGGCACTGCAGCCCTGACCCCATATGGACACTGCAGCCTTGACCCCATATATGGACACTCCTGCTTTATCCCAACCCCAAAATCACCAAACCGAGGCACAAAGAACCCGATCTGAGCCGTCTTTCTCGGGGCGGAACAAGACGTGATTTATAGATTTATATCCACTCATGCCCATCTATTCATCCTTTTAGCAAACAGTCCATGAAGTGAGCCTTAAGCCTTTCTGAATCGAGCAATTCTCTGCTCAGACAATCAATTCCTGACTGAGACTCTGCAGGSAAAGACATCATGTTGCAGGAATGCTGCAGAAGCTGTTGCATATACTGTTTCCTTTGTTGAGAATAGCATCTTTGCCTTGGATATATAATTTTTTTTTCCTCCTCAGCCATTTAATTTCATGAAACGAGGCCCAGTTCCAGCAGGCAAGAAGAACATAGCTAGATTTTGCTTCTCCTTTCCTGAAAGGCTGAGAAACCAGATTTCAAAAATGTGCTTAGTGGGCGTTTGGTGGGACGAATTCTCTCCCAGAGTTCGGCATTTTTGAGAGAGAGCAAGAGCTACGTTGCATATGGTGCCTGGTTTTTCCTCCCTAACAGGTAGCCTAGAGATTTGTTGGCTCTCATGCCATGAAAAAAAAAAAATAAAAATCTGAGTAGCTGCTTTAATTTAAAAAAAAATCCTGCAACAGGCTTCAGGTTAGATTGTTAATCCAAAAGGGTCAGTGCAGGAATTTGGAGAAGTGTCACAAAAAGTGAATTATCCCTTGAGAGAAACCCAAAGGGCAGCAGCTCCCTGGGGCAGGGCCTGTTTGGGGTTCTCCACAGCCCATCCCAAACTCAGCTGATTTTCCCAGCTCAGGGCTTGGTGCTCACCATAGAAACCATAAAAACACTGCTGAGGAACCATGGGTTTGTCCCTGAGAAGGAGTGAACTGATCACTGTAACCTGTGATCCCAAACCCCTGTAACCAGGGATCCTAAACCACTAAAACCAGGGATCCCAAACCACTGGAACCAGGGATCCTAAACAACTGTAATCAGGGATCCTAAACAACTGTAATCAGGAATCCTAAACCATTGTACCAGGGACCCTAAATCACTGTAACCAGGGATCTTAAACTGTAATCACTGATCCTAAACCACCGTGACCAGAGACCTTAAACCACTGTACCAGTGACCATAAACCCCTGTAACCAGGGATCCTAAACCCCTTTAACCAGAGATCCTAAACCACTGTAACCAGGAATCCTAAACCACTGTAACCAGGGACCATAAACCCCTTTAACCAGAGATCTCAAACCACCGTAACCAATGATCCTAAATGACTGTAATCACTTATCTTAAACCACTGCAACCAGGGACCCTAAATCACTGTAACCAGGGATCCCAAAGCCCTGCAGAAGGTCGGGTGTGAAGCCCTGAGTGACCATTGTAGGGACAGGCAGGGGGGGATCTCCAGGTGCCACTGGGACAGAGCGAGGACACCCCACAGGGAACAGGAGAAGGAACAGAGCAGAAAATCCTAAKGAATGACCCTCCTGTTCCTATGCACCCTATTAGCAAAACAAAGCAATTGCCCCTATGTGCTGCATCTGCACAATTGTCTCCAAATGAAATGTACATCCACGTYCTATAAATATCACTAATTCTCCTATAAAGCATCAGTAATTCCTAAAATCTACCRGGATTTCTTTTTCAAAAAAGCTGCCAATTTTAGAGTCTTCCCAAGAGACACTGCCCTGAACCTTCTATCTCAGCTATTAAATAAAGACAGGATATTTTTATTAAAAAAAAACCCAAAGCACCCCCTTGGGACTCAACAGTTCAGGCTGGAGATAACAACTCTTGAGTTATGTAAGGGTTATAAAGAGACCCCAATCAATCACAGAATCACAGGAACACGAATGGCTTGGGTTGGAAGGTTTAAGGAAGATCATTTTGTTAAACATCGTTTTTTTTCCAACCCTGTCATGGGCAGGGAAGTAGCTGCAGCTCCAAAATCCTCCTACACCTGCATTGGCCATTTTTTGCCCAAATCCAAGGCTGAGGTCTGAATCTCGATGTTTTTCCTCTGTGACTTGGAGGGGGATTCAGGATTTGTCTCCTGCTTTGTGAGGCACTTGAGAGGCAGCTGAAAGACAACAAACTCAGCACCACGAGGATTTGGGATTTTATCCGAAGAAAAGAGGAAGTGGTATCTTTTATAGATGTTTTTAGACATTTAAAAAATTATTTTAGATGTGTGCAAGTAAAAATGTCTCACGATCCTGGAGGTACCCCTTGATTTTAAGGACACTGGCATCACTTCCACTGCCTGAGCCCGCTGCCTTCCCCRTGCTCTTGGCTCACCCCAGCCCATCCATCACCTGCCTTTTTATCTGGAATGGTGAGGACATTGTGAGCAGCACGGGGTGCCATGCCCAGCATCCCACAGCAGATGTTGTTCTTGGAGCCAGCAGGTGTTTCAATCCTGCCAGCTGTGAAAAATCCCAAATAAACCAACTAGGGCGGGTTTCTGGGTCAGCTGGAGAGGTTTGGTGGCACTGCTGTCACCCTGTGGCTCGGGTGGTGGAGGGAGAAGGTGTGAGGGTGGTGATGAGCCCAGCTCTGGCTCCCAGTGCTGCCTCACGCCCCAAAAACCTTCCCAGAAGAGCACAAAAAACCTCAGCATGGCCTGGAAGGGGCTCCTGAGCTGTGGGGAAGGACTGGACAATGGGGTCACTCTGTTGTGCCTGCATTTCTGTCAAATCATGGATGAAAATGGATGAAAATGGATGAAAATGGACCAAAATGGACCAAAATGAACCAAAATGGACCAAAATAGACCAAAATAGATCAAATGGACTACAATAGACCAAAATAGACCAAAATGTACCCAAAGAGCAGGAGAATGGTTTTTTGCATAAATGGTAATTATTTATTGGTTAATTAGCAGCCTCTTCTTTACTCACCAGCATATGACTGGTGTGTTGTAAAAGCTGTGGTGTCGTTAATTCTTGCGATTTTGCTTTGTTTTTGGTATTTGCTTTATTTAACTGTGCTTTTTTTTAACTTTTTTTTTTTGGTTTTTTTTTAATAGATAGTTAAGATCGCTCAGTTGCGTTGTTTTGGTAACATTTTCTTTTGCCTTATCTTCTTCTATCCAGACTTTTAGACTTTTGTTTTTTCTAGATCTCAGGGGTATACTATTATCAGTTGAATTTTAGATTCAGAACTTGCAATGCCGGCTTTTGGCCTCTACACTTTCCCAATTTCTTTTTGCTGTTTTGGTTCCAGCTCTGCCCGAGGAAAGCATCCCTCGGGGCTTATCAGAGCAGCCACCACGCAGGAGAACAAAGGAAACACCAATCATTTCCAGCAAAGCAGAAAAATGACAAGCTGTAACCTTCAGAGGAGAGCAGATTCCTGCACTGGGTTTGGCTGCTCTGTCTTGGAGTTTCCTTTTCCCCAGCCCTAGTTTCCGAGAAAAAGCTCCCTCAAACAATAGAGGTTGGCATCAAAAGAAGAAAGGGGGGAAAATATGAGGAGAGGATTGGTTTTAGAGACAGGATGGGAATGGAGGGGTAGGAGCTGCTCCTGTCCAGCCCTGCAGCCCCGCTGTGGGGTCACACAGGGCACAGAAATGGCCCTGACTCCATCTCCCTCCCTTCTGCAGAGTAGGAGGGTTATTAGGGCCAGGGCAGGGGCTGCTCACACCCCACAGAGAGGAGTTTGGGGTGCTCAGACCTTGCAGGGCACAGCAGGAGGGGCTGGGAGGGCAAACACAGCCTGGGCAGAACCTTCCAGGGGCTCAGAGGTTCCTCAGACACAGAGAGGGACAGGACAGGGGATGGGATGGGGAAATGGGGTGAAAAATGGACAGAGCCAGGAACAGGACAGGGGATGGGATGGTTCATGGGGTGGGAAATGGGCACAGCCAAGGACAGAACTGGGGAATGGGATTGTTTATGGGGTAGGAAATGGGCACAGGTACAGGACAGGGAATGGGATTGTTCATGGGGTGAGAAATGGGCACAGGCACAGAACAGGGAATGGGATGGGGAAATGGGCTGGGAAATGGGCACAGGACAGGGAATGGGATTGTTCATGGGTTGGGAAATGGACAGAGCCTCTCCCTGCTCCTCCCCAGCACTAATTCCCCCTGGATTTTTCCCCAGCTCAGATGTGCATCAGCACCCACAGACATAAAGCAGACTTTGAGAGCTCTCCAGACACCAACCCAGCTAAATGTGGGGGTTGTGAAAATGGGGGATTGACCCCACTGTCCCTCCAGGAAATGCGGAGCAGCACCCGCTGTTCACCCGGGGTTCTGTGGGAATTCTGACCAAGCYGAGGATGTGCTGGTTTGAAAACCCAGAGGAGGAAATAAACCACCCAAAAACACCTATGGCTGTGAGAAAAGACACCAGGCATGGGTGAAGAACCCAGAGACACCCTGARAGTGCAGATGTGTGATACTGCTCGAGTTGCATCAAATCAAAACTCGAGGGCTCCTTTTGGCACACAGGAGGCTTTTCAAACCCCCACAAGGAGCGATGAAACCCTTCTTGTTTTACCCACACGTTTTTCCCTCACCCAGGAAGAGCAGAGGTATCTCAGACATTCCTGGTGAGGAGTGAAGCACCACCAGAGAATCACAAAATAATTCAGAAAAGCCCTGYAGGACCAAGCTGTGCCTGATCCCCACTTTGTCACCYGCCCAGAGTGCCACATCCACGGCTCACACCATCCCTGTGTCTGTGTTCTCCTCCTGTCCCAAGCCAGAACCCGTTGTTTTATCACCTTTGAGTGGGCAGTCAGTCACAGGGAAGGTTTGTTCTGCACAGACAGGAGCTGTGAAAAGGCCAGAGCTGCTCCCAGGAATGTGCCCCGACCTGAACAGCAGCGGGGAGTGCAGGGGACTCTCCTGGAGCCACAATTGGAGATTTTAGCAGCTCCTTTGAGCTGTTCTGGGTCGCTGCAGGGCTCCCCATGCCCCAGATCCTCTGGGGGAACCTGCTGGAGATTTGGGGTTGGACTGGGCATCCTCCCGAGGTGCCCTCCAACCCCATCCTGGGATCACAGCACAGGGAATCTCCTGGGATTTGCACCGATCCCACAGCTCCTCGTTCACACCTTTATTCAGAGACATGAACTGCTCTGCTGAAAGGGAAACAGGTGATAAAAGCTACAAAATCATCATCAGAACAGCTCAGACACAAAGGCTGTGGCTGAACCGACCTGGAGCAGGGACATGGTGACTCCCAGAGCGGCAGAGCCGTGTCCTGACAGCAGCTGGAAAAGCARACATTGAGGATATCAGGTCAGGAGGAAWTKTGGATAAAATAYATTCTACTCTAAAAGCAAGYGTGTGAGTTTRCATCCCTGTAGATGCTTTTGAACCYGGTGTCTCATTTCTTTTCATATTCTGCAGATYWCCCTCWCSTYGKGATAYTGGAGTTTTTAGGATGAGCCCACTCCTGGGTACACAAATTTTGGGGGACAGGCTGACTGCGCTGATGCTCCGTGTGACAAATCCCTCATTTCCCCTCCTCCATCGAGCCCCGTGAGCCTGCTGGGCCAGTTCTGTGTTTGACAAGTGACTCAGGGCGTTATCACCTCCCTGCATCGGGGCCAAACCCCCCAGGAGAAATCCTTCCCTCTGCCCCTCCACCGGCCCTTCCAGCGCACCTGGTCTGGTGCAGAAAGTTTTGGTGTCTGCAGAAAGTTTTGGTTCCTCTGGAGAGGAGAATGTTGTGCTTTGACACCTGGGCTGGACTGGGATCGTGGGCACAGTGAATGTGCTCAGGTAGACCCCAAGTAATGCCCTGAAGTTTTGCACCTCCTTTTCCTTTGACTCTGAGTGTGGCCAGGCTGTGGCTATTCCCCATCCCCAGGTGGCTAGTGACCTGGAGCAGGACACGGCCTCAGCTCCCCCAGCCCACCCAGCCCATTTGATTTGTTCATCCTTCATCTTTAAAAGGGCTGGTGGGGAGAAAGAATCCCTATTAAGGAAATGCTAATAGGGGGTGACCCGAAAAGACTCTTACAATTATAAACATCACAAAAAAAAAAAAATAATACCACACACAGCTGTCATTTTACACAGATGGAACTCTGGGAGCCTTGGAATTCCTAATTCTCCTCTCCATATTATTGATGTGCTGATGGCATTCCCTGGGATTTATTTTTATTTTTCAAATATTTCCTTTTGCAGATGCTTTTGGCCATGGGGCTGTGGTAAAGCAGGGGGAGCAGGGTCTGTGAGCAGCTCAGTGAGTGAGGACAGGCCACTCGTGTCCCCAACAGAGAGCAGAGCCTCGGGGAGCTCGTGCTGGCTGCTTTGATGTGCCACRAGCAGCTCAGATAGGGCCAAGGCCAAGGGAAAGGGCCAGGACAGCTGCCAGGGTTATGATTTCGAGGATGAGGATGGTCTCCAAGAATAGCCCCCTTGTTCCTCAAAGGTGAAGTCACAGCAGAGGASGGGCGAGGGGAGGAACAGAGCAAGCACTGGATATCTGTGTGATCAAAGGCACCGAGATGGGCTCCTGCCCTTCTTCTTGGCACCAGGAAGGGCCCCAATTTTGACATCTGCTCATTTGCTCTGCAGGCTGCAAACCCCTGGAGTTMATGGGCTGAGAATCCCTGCTCAGAGTCACCACAGCTCCCACCCCATGGCCACAGGGAAAGCTGCAGACCAGCCCCATCCTCTCACCTTTCCCTCCCYCTCTCTCTGCCCTTCCCTCCCCTTGGCACCGAGGAGGAAAACGGACATGGCATTTAACTCAGCAGCTGCTCATAAGCACCTTTTGTCTCCCCTGCTCCTCTTAATTACAAGGTGGGGCCCTGAGCTCCACCCGCTCCTCCCAGGATCAGGAAAAGTTGGAGAGAGTTAAAAGAGCTCCCCTGGGACAGTTCTCTGTGATGGAGACCGAGGACAGATCCACATCTCTGTGCCTGATGATGACAGCAGCTGCTCTGGTGCCCGCACAGGTGGCACCCCTGCATTCCAGGCCTGGCTTAACTTTGCTCCAGTTTGTCCCTTTGGGGATAAGGATGCCAGGGACACAGCAGTGTCCCCTGCCAGCCCTCTGCCCTCCCCCCTGGGCACAGAGCATTCAGCAGGGAAAAGTTCAGGTGCCTGCAGCCCCTGCTGCTCCCTGTGCCCTGCTGGTGCCCCTCCTTTTCTTATCTGAATCAATAAAATCACCCTGGGAGTCCTGGGAACCAGAGGGAAAAACTGGCCCAGCTTGCAGGAAAGAAATCTCTGCTCCAGCTCACAGCTAAACCTTGGCACAGGACAGGAACGCTKTGGGGCTTCCAGCAGAGAGTTTATRACATAAACCTATGGATTYCCATCAATCTGCAGGACAGGACAGAGATGTTTTCAACCCCAAAGCCCAAAGACAGAAAGGATGCACTTGGAAAAGGTGAACATGTACTGTGGTGGGCAGGATGTGAACACAACCCACCATCATCAGCCCTGCTCTCAACCCWAGGATTGATAAAGCTTAGAGTTGGTCCTTGGTGTTAAACTGGAGTCTGTGAACTCTGTGGGGTTAAAACAAGGCCAGCAGCCATGCCAGATCTTGATTTTATCACATTGAGAACTAAACACATGTTATAATTTATTCCTAACTCAATACCAAGCTGAGCAGGCTGGCTGCTCTCGTTCTGAGCAGTGAGTCGATGTAACCCTGTCCCACACACAGATCAACATGGGCAGCAGAATTGGGTGGTTCTAGAAAACCAGAAAACAGCATCACCCTTATCTGCACAAGACAGAGATGTTTTCTCCATGGTTCCTTATAAAAACACCCATTTTGGCTGCAGAGTTTAGTCCCATAGAGCAGAGTCACCAACCCAATACAAAAAAAATCCCGTGCTGCACAATCTTTGTTTCATGTTGCTTTTCCTGTTTACACAAGGGGAATTTTCTATGTGTCACTGCTAACAAACCTCAAAGCACCTTCCCCAAACTAAAATCTAAACCACGAACCTCTGATCTTGAATAATCTACATTATCCAAGCCCTTGCATCGACCAACAAACAAAACCTCTGGATGCTGGGATCATGTTGGGAGAGCATGGACTGGGAGAAMCATCTCAGGAGGGACACAACTGTGAGACAGCAAAGGATCCCTCCACTGCAGCCTCAGGGTTTACTAGAAATCACGTGCTCGAGGGTAGGAACTCCACCAAGGCTCACAAACACTCACGTAATGGCCACAAGTGGTCGTGTGATACTGAAATAGTGAAACTATCTGGGTTTTCAACAGGAAATCTATTTCAGGACCCAGAAGGAGGACTCCTTAACTTCCCCTCTTGGAAAGAATTGCTGATGATCTCACTGCAGGGCTATCAGTGTCCTGGCCAAACACTCCTTGTGCTCCTGGCCTTCTGATGGGCTCACAAAGCAGATGCAGGCACTAATTAAAGAAGCAGAGCTGATGTTTTCTGCTCCTTGCAGCTCTAAATGCAGTAGATGGTACATGACACCTCGTGAGCTGCTGCTTGTCTGTGATGGAGGATGAAAGAAATATTCACCAAATAATCCAGGGGGATGGGGGCTGAGAGCTCCCTGCCAGAGCTGCTCCAACAGATGGAGAAACAAAACCAATTTCAGCATCTCAGATCCACAGGCAGCAGTTTCAGGAATGCCATTAGGAAAATAACCTGATCTCTGCTGGCTGGAAGAGAGCCTGAGATGGCATTGATAGCTGAGATGGCATTCATACCTGAGATGGCATCACCTGGAATTCATAATCCTAGATTTTGTAAGAGATTGCAGATTCAGGCTCCACAGGCCTTTTCAAGCTGTGTTTATGGCAGCAGATTTGATCCTATAACATATTCCATAGGATGGAAGAGGCCAAAATGAAGTTGCCTTGGCTGAACAGAGGAAAAAGAGCATGAGTGATTTCAGTGCCACTGGATGTCACTCATTATGCTCTCGAGACATTTTACAAGGGATATCATTAAAAATAAAGCAAACTGTAATTTAGAAAAGAACTCTTCTCTTCCTCGAGTTATTTATTAACCAGTTAAGAATCTGTCAAGCCCTTCTTAACTATTAACAAGCAGTTGTTGAGGTTGGGACATAATCCCGGGCCAAACTGCATGATTTAATGATATGAGAGCCTGAAATTTATTGCTCTCTTTGTGCAAACATCAATGTGCAGCTGCACAGAACCCCCATCCCCCAAATCTCCAGGAGGAGCTCAGAGCTTGGGGTCCTGCTCTCAATAAATATCCCAAGGGGATGCAGGGATAAGGCAGATAAACACCCAMCGAGGGCACTCCCAAACACTCAGTATGGAAAAATGTATTTGACAAGGAGTCATGGGTTGKAAGGGACTTTAAAATTCATCCCATTCCACCCCTGCCAGGGCAGGGACAGCTTCCACCATCCCAGGGTGCTCCAAACCCCGTCCAGCCTGGCCTTGCAGGGATCCAGGGGCAGCCACAGCTTCTCTGTCACCCTGTGCCAGGGCTCCCCACCCTCACAGGGAACA